>NC_056730.1:212890547-213020335 GCF_019279795.1 Protopterus annectens
AATTTAGTTCCTGACATTTTATACATTCTACATGTCCTTAATCTCATGGCATTTTATACATTTCACAAATCCTTAATCCCTTGGTATGATACATAGTAGTAAATACTTTTGACACACCAGTTTATCTCTATAGGAACAGTGCAAATTGGGTACAGTGGACAAGTTAGGTAAGGTCCATTTTGCACAAAATACTGATTTCCTATTATATAATTCCTGCAAGTGCTACCATTAGAATAGTTTTCCAAAACTTACAGTACCCTGTGGTGCTTATTATAGTCACAGATGTACCATTAGGGGGCACTAACAGAGTAACAGTGCCCAAATACATTAGACAAAAAAGACAGACCCCAGAATTCAATAAACTCTGTGTAGGAATAGTGTTATTCCTACATGGAGTGAATGGTGTTCACGTCCACATAGCCTTCTCAGCAGTGTGCAATTCATATTAATGAAGGCACCCTACTGAGAACAGATCTGCAGACATGAACACTGAATGAGTGCAGGGGGCATGTTTCAGTATTGCTCACAGTTCCAACACACCTCCTGCACTCTCAAAGTGCCGTACGGCACTTTGTAAATGCTTTCAGTGTCTGTGGACACTGAAAGCAAGTTAAAACAGTAAAGCAGTGTGCGCAGACACTGAAATAGTTAATAGGAGTAGTAATGAATGCAGGGTGTGTGTGACAGGTGCTGTCACACACACCCCCTGCATTGTGAAAGTGCTGTACGGCACTTTACAATGCTTTCAATGTCTGAGAACACTAAAAGCATGATTGCCAATGGGAAGCAATGCAGGGGGGTTGTGACAGGTACTGTCACCCACCCCCTGCATTGTGAAAGTGTGGTATGGCACTTTACAATGCTTTCAGTGTCTGCGGACACTGAAAGCTGGCATGTGAATGGGAAGCAATGCAAGGGGTGTATGACAGGAACTCTAACACACCCTTTGCATTGTCAAAGTGCCGTATGGCACTTTTATATACCTCTGAACCTCTTAGAGCAAAAAATCTGGACAAAGCCTAAAATAATGGGGGGACAAATAGGGACAGATTTTAAATAGTGCTCTTACAAACTTAGAAAGTTTATAGAATAATAGGTTTTGCATTATCATTAATTTTCTGAAGGATGTGGAGTCTTACACCTAAATGTTTGTCATTATTTCATGACTTCAGTCCTCAGCTATTTGCCAGAAAGGAACAGATTGCAGGAGGAACACACCAAAGATATGAGGCAAAAATCTGGACACACTGTGAAAATCTGTACAGTTGAGAGGTATGCGGACACTTTACAGTACAAGTGTGCCCTCAGACACACAGCCATACCTGTAAACCTCTTACTGCCCAAGCTCCAGACAAAGGGCAACCAAATGGGGGGACAGAGGTCCAAAAATAGGGACATATTTTAAGTACAGCTCTCATAAACTTAGAAAGTTGATAGAGGAACAGGGTTTGTATTACCATAACATTTTCTGAAGGATTCAAAGTCTGAAACTCAAATGTATGCCATTATTTTGAAACTTCAATCCTAATATTGCTCATACAGACTTAGAAACCTGATAGAATTACAGGTAGTGCATTACCAAATATGAATCAGCAGTAGTATTAATACATGTAATTAAAGTGCTTGTATTAAACTTTTTTTTCAGTAATAAGTTAAGTTTAAGCATAGTTGAGTGGGTTTGAGTGTCACGGCTCTCTGCTCAGCATTGCTTAAACACGTCATAGGAGCTAAATACAAATGTATAGCTAAAATTCACAATGGTAAGATAGTGTAGTGGTTAGAGTTCTGGCTTTGCATGCAGTAGTTCACTGTTTGAGTACCAAGACAGGCCCTTCATTTTTAAATGGGAAAGCATTGTTAAAATTATTTTTTATTTTTAAATGATGCAGTAAGTAATATTTGTTAACCAGGGTAGTGTAGTTGGTCCAAAGATGAAGTGTCAGTGGATATAAACATGTGAATTCATCCATGTAAACACAAGTGACCCATATAGTATAGTCACACCCCAAGGTAATGTAATGAAAACACAGGGGGATGTCATGTAAAGTAAATCACATACACTTAATAATATGTCATTAATGATTAATTAATTTGCAATTCTGAAATATTTTAAAATGAAAACTGAGCAATGCTTAGCAGTGCTTAGCTTGCTCAACCATTTTGAGCATTGCTTGGATGTTAATCCTAAGCAGCAGTCAGCTCAGGTAAGTAGATTTGCGCATCTCTAAACAATGCTCAACATTTACCCTTTTAAGCACTGCTCAACTCAGGTTAGCAAATTTGTGCACCGCTGAGCTGTGCTCAACATTTTCAAAATGGTCCAATAAAGGCAAAGGGTGGTAATATGGTCTTATTTAAACCACACAGGTGGGAATACAGTCAGAACCTGTTGCAGTTTGATCTGTGCAGGAACTATGTCTGACGTTGGAGATGGAGTGCATTTTTGGGTGCAGCACTGGGGCATTTTGGAGTTCATGGTCATGGCTGGGTTCCTTTTTGAACACCACGATGACAGACTGCTGCAGGACCAGTACCAGAGCTCACAGTACAAAGTAGAGGCCTAAGAACATCTGGTACACGACCTCGCCAGTGCCACTGGAATCCCCCGAACTGGTGAGCAGGTACGCCATCATTATGCTCATCTAAAGTGTAGGAAGGAAGTGCTCTTGGCCCAGTGGATCCAAGATACTAGTAGTTTGTAAGTATCTCATCCATAGCTGCACCAAATTCTAGCCTGAGTATGTGATAGACAGGTATGCATATGTTTGTCTTTTTCCCCTACAGCTGCAGCGAAGAAGCCTAGCAATGTGGAGGCCTATGCCAACCAACTGTCAAGTCTGCATCAACAGGCTGGTGAGCCCAGATCTATCTTGCAGTATATAGTGCAGTAAATAAGAAGGAGTGCATTGTTACTGCCATTAGGTATAGTGTGTTCTGTGTTTAATAAATAAATAAATTTTGCTAGACTAATATTGATCTACAGGATATGCAGTAAGAAAGCACTGTGTCATGTTACTCAAATAAAGATTTATACCACAGACTGTTGTGTTTACTCTGGTATGTTGTTGTAGAAATAGAATGTGTACAGGTTATTCACAGAAAATATGGCTTTGATAGCATGCATTAACTGAGGTTGTTCTGAGAACCATCTGTTAAGCAAAACTGTAGATTGTGGAGCTGTAAAAACAAGATATAAATGAAATATGAACTATGTTCTGCACTAAGATCTGAACCCTGAATAGTAATGTGTAATGTATTATAGTGTGCCCCCAGCAGCATTGCTTTGTGTTAACCTTTGCTTTCCAGATTGTAGTATTCCAAAGGATTAATAAACAGTACACTATCTGTTATGCATGAATCACAGGATTACAAGGTCAGACTGTCTAACCAAAAGAGTATTAGGCAGAAATCAGTCAAGCAAGAAACAGCAGTTCCCCAGTAGCTCAGTGTGATGAGAAACAGCTTTGTTGTTCAGTGTTGCACACCCAGACATAGTTTGAATCCAGGAAGTGGTACTGAGATGTGTGCATATATATAAACTCAAGAAATCTTGAATATTTGTAGAAACAGTCAGGTAGTGTTAATAGATATTTTCTTCACAGGTCATACAGGTAAAAAGATGTTTGCTAGTAGTTATATAAAGGGAATATTAATACACCATCTACAACTGTTCCACTGTCCAAACCCATGCTTTCAAATGACAGCAGGATAGGTACATACAACATGCACTCTTCCTGATACATGTCTCTCAAGTGTCACACTGTCATGGCTAGAGGCCACTGCTGTCAATAACCTTCAACACAGATAGGAATCCGGGTGAAGTATGCCAGTAGCACATTCACAAAATATCAGTGCAGGGTACCCCTTCTTTGTCATATATGTAACCCAGACATGTACGAGTCCACTCTAGTCATGTACCCAGAGTTGTCACAGTTTTCCTCATACCATTCCAGGCTGACAGTTTAACAGGTATGTATGTGTTAAAGAAACTATAAACCATATGGAGATGTAAAGTGAGGGCAGACCTGTAAAGTATTGAGCAGTACTGTTGTGAAAAATAGAAGCCTATGCAGTTGTTAATGGACTGTTTTCTCTCTCCCCACCTCTTATCTCAATCAATAAATATTATTCATATACTATGGGTATGTTTTTCTCAAAACCTATTATTGGGACATATGTTCTATTATTGTTCATATAGTTAATTGGTTGCATATTAACATACCTTGTTCAAATACCATTGTTGGTGGCCTGTTGCCATCAATGTAACTTGCATGCTGTTACAATGCTTACTATTGTTACATTTATGCATGTCATCTGTTTGCTATGAAACTGATTCAAATCTATTATTTTGGATTAACTGGAACACCCACGCTTGCTGTTATAACTAATTTTGAAATGTTTTGTTCATGACTAACCAATAATTTTGGAAAACTTCAATACCATAGCATGTTCGGGAAGGCAGACCCCAGCAAATTGATCCACCTGTCCTGCCTCATCTGGCTGTAGCACCGAGCACCAGCATGTCTGGGACCCAACCTGGAACTTCCTCCTCTGCTACTCCCTGCACCACTTTTGGGTGGAACCCCCTCAGGGGACAGGGCCCATCCCCTGCCCGGACATGGGTGTGGAGAGGAGTCCTTCACCCACAACAAGTTCCAGGGTATGGTGCACAGTGCCATCTGCTCAGAGTTGGAAGGATGACTGCGCCAGATCGAGGGCCACCTGGTGCACCTCAAGGGGCAGGCTGCCCCTGTTGTCCAGCCCTCAGCACATCCACCTTTGGGGCCATGAAGGTGCAGTGGTGACTGCCCATGGGTGGAGATCTCAGTCCCACTGTATCCATTTGGGGGCTCATGGGCCTCTGATTCCCAACCATCCTCCCTGTCGAAGGTGTTTACCCCCCTCATGTGTTATATACTGCCTCTGCCTGCTGTCTTGTGTGTCTTGTCTGTCTGCAAATGCAACCTATCCTACCCAACCTACCTCCTGAAACATACCAACAGCCCTTCCCCAACATTCCACTTTCACCTTAAAAAAAAAAAAAAAAAAAAAAGGGCATCTGTCCCGCAAAAAAATCATTGGCCATACATAGCACTATAGTTCTACATATTGCACCCGTGTACAGTGATGTAAATCTATCTACCCTCAAATTACTTGCCAACACTCCTCCCTGTGGGGTGTGAGGCTGTAAATTCCTAATTTCCCACATCAGTCACACCTGTAGCTGCAGAAGAAATGTAGAGCTATGTCCTTTCCTACACCTGTCCTGCACATCCCTAGCTGATTTTCCTAATGTTTTGCCCCCTGCTTGCCCCCATTTCACCACTATCCTATCACCTTTTTTCTTTTCTTTATTTAAAATTAGTGCGGGTGTAAGCTGGAACAGGTGCCGCTAAGTGAAGCTAAGGGGACTTAACCGTCTCATAGCGTCCCTTAGCTTCACGCAAAATGATGCAAACCTACTTACAACTGCTTAAAACTGCTTTAATCACTCTGTCTCAATCAGCCCTTGCTCTGCCCAGCAACAAAATAACCAGCCCTGCTGAGTCTCACACCCAGGACCCTGTGTACTACAATCACAGCAACAGGCCACTACACCATCTGAGTTGTGTAAATTTGTAATGCTTTTACAAACATATCATGCATTATGGTCATTTAACATAAGAGGAAAAATATACTTCCCTGGCAAGTCTTAAACCCAGGACTCTGTGAACTGCACAGCAGCTAACACTACTTGATATAAGCTGTGAGAATTAGGAATGCTTCAGTAAACATATCATGCAGGATGGTCATCCAACATTAGGGAAAAACCTGTGGAATTAGTAATGTTTATATATATATATATATATATATATATATATATATATATATATATATATATATATTTACACACACACACACACACACACACACACACACACACACACACACACGTGTGTGTGTGTGTGTGTGTGTGTGTGTGTGTATATATATATATATATATATATATATATATATATATATATATATATATATATATTTATAGATATAAATATAGAGTCATCCTATTATTGCAAGAGCCAAAGTTGGAGGACAAAGGCCAAAAAATAGGGACATATTTTAAATATGTATTTTATAACCTTAGAAAGTTGCTAGAGTATCATGGTTTGTTTTAATACATATTCTCTGATAGATTTCAAGTCTGAAATACAAATGATTGTCATTAGTTAGTGACTTCAGTGCTCACATCATCCCAGTGATTTGTCAGAAATGCACAACAGTTATGGGGATCAGACCAAAAATATGAGCCACACATCTGGACAGTGTATGAAAATCTGGACAGTGGAGAGGTATGAGTGCAGTCATGTAACAGAAGGGAAAAAACACTGGGAGCTGCCAACCATTTAGGTTTATTTATACTAGGCTATCTGCCCCAAGGCATTTATAAGTCTAGCCTGAATTTTTGTGGCTTACGCCACCCCTTATATGAAAAAATACTGTACCCATTAGTTTGTTGTGCCTCTGAACTACAGTCAGACCAACACCAAAATACACCAAATTGGCTCTGGTGAATTGCTCATGCATCTGCTTATATATCATGCACTACAGGGATGTAACTGTAGGGGAAAACAGACATCATTGGGAAATTGTCTACCCACAACCATTTGCACCACAGTCACAGCAACATACCAGTAAGCCAACTGACATCTGGCGTATAAAGATTGTTTAAACAAACATATCCTGATTGCCAGTCACACACTACTCTTACATATACTGCTCCAAGTCACAGTGTACTTGGAATCCTGAGGTGTTAAGGGACATGTTTCAGTCTGCCCCTACAAACATATACAGCGGACAAACCAGCAGCAATTGTAGCAGCATGCATAGTCAGATAGAAAAGGATCTATTACAGTTAAATCTACCCCTCTCCCTACTCAGCCCAACAAACATTTAAACACTACACTGCTACACAATCTTGACAAGTCTGTTAACAATTGCCAGACATATCTAACTCTCAACTGTACAGATTTCCACAGAATGTCTAGGGTTTAGGTTCATAGGTTCCTAGGTCCATAGGTGTGTACTAGGCTAATGGCCCTGGAGCCTTTACAAGCCTAGCCCATAGGTTATCCTGGCTTTGTGCCACCCAACTTTAGTTCCCAGTGCCTCTGTCAGGTAGTTCCACTGGAGTGATCCCCAGGGTGACCATATTTTTGGCCACTTCCTCATAACATTTCTGGGATTCTGGTAAATCAGTGAGATGATATCAGAAGTGAAGTCACTAAATAATGATATACTATACCTCTGAGCCTCTTAGTGCAAGCCATCTGGACAAAGCCTGACATACTTGGTGGACAGAGGCCCAAAAATAGAGGCATATCTTAAATAATGGTGTCATAAACTGAAAACGTTACTGGAATTACAGGGTTTGTTGTAATATAACTTTTCTTAAGGATATGACGTCTGAAACACAAATGGATGTTATTATTTAGTGACTTCAATCCTCAGATTATCCTAGTGATTTTCCAAAAGCATAAATTGTATAAGGAACAGACCAAACATATGAGGCAAACCTCTGGACATTCTGTGGAAATCTGTACAGTTGAGAGGTATGTCATATACATATCACTGTAAGACTTCAAATCATGCAGAAAATGCATTTCCAGACAAACCCTGTTATTCATCAATTTTCTAACTGTATAACATCAATGCTTACAATCTGTCCCTAATTTTGGAACTTTCTCCTCCATTTTGTAGGCCTTTCCTCACATTTCTTATTCTAAGAGGTATTTCCACCTACCTTTCCATAATGCTGTGGCTCCCATACCTCCATAATGTCCTCCTGGGGCAAGGCCCACATGAAGGACTTAATTATAGCAATGTGTTGTCATGCCATTGGCTAATGGAAATACAACACAGCTGTTCTGGATGCAAGTAGCAACTGGGAGACACCAGTTGGTGCACAGGCCATCACCTGTTCATGATCATTACGTACAAAAGGCAAGCTGTAAGTGAAAACCTCACCCCATGTCCTCCCATCAGTAAAAGAGGACATGCACAGCACCTGCCATCCTCTTCTCATCATCAGGGAGCAGGTCAGTAATGCCCTCTCAAGGGCAACAAACTGAAGTCTCCATGGGACCTGATAACATCCCTGGCTGCGTCCTACATGAACCCAGGCACGAGCTCTCAGCTTCATTATACACTGTAGTCATCTAATGCCTGAGCACCAGTGTTATCACATTTGCAGAGAGGACAGCCACTGTTACCCCTCTACACAAAGGTGGGGCATCCACTGACCCAGCCAGTCATATGCACATCAGCCTAACTTGCCTGATCTGCAAGACCATATAAGGCATTATCAAGGACTTTATAAACAGGGAAATAGCAACCTCAGAATGCTTGAGCCAACACAGATAGGTATTGTTAAAGGGAGATCAGTCCTGTTAAACCCAGTCGACTGCATTGTAGTGGTCAACAAACACATGGCAAGGGGAAGATGGTGCACACTGCCTACCTTCATCTAGCCAAGCCTCTAACAATAATCCCCAGTCAGTCATAAACATACACAGCTAGGCATCAACCTGTATGTAACCAGATGGGTAGCTAACTGGCTCAATAACAGCACCCACTCAGTCAAAATAGTGAAAGCCACCCCTAGTAGTAGACCTTTAATGAGTGGTGTACCCCAAGGATCTGTCTGGGGGCCTCTTCTTTTTGAGATATACTGTTCTGAGGTGCAAGACAAAAATAGTGGTCTGTGGCTGACCAGGTGTACACTGACTGCAAGATGGCCACTGTCTTACATCCCCCTACTGATATGAACATCCACCAAGAGGCTCTTACCCAAATTAATGACTTGAGCCAAAAGATTTGCCTCAGTCTGAATGCCAGGGAATGCATCATTAGCCCAGTTGTCATCCACACTACTTATGACAGTAATAACAATGTACCGAGCATGCAATGAGGCATGGGGTGACTTGTGCACCAAGGTTGATAGTAACCTGACAGTTTCCAACTGCTTTGGCAGCGTTGTATGGAAGACTGCCTACATGGCCCACTTCATAAATAAGGGTTTGTCATCCAGGAACCAGGAGGCCATAGCATCCCTGTACTCCTCCCCTATCAAACCCATTACTGACTACAATGGTTCATTTGTCATGTACCTTGCCAAACACATGCATCGGTTGCAGAGTCCACAGACATTCCTGACCAGGACAATCCAGGGTCTGCAGCAACTATCCTATACAGATAGGCTGAAAGCCCTGCTGCTCCACTCACTTTCATACAGACTGATCATAGGTGATGTGTGTCTGGCTAACAAGGCCATTCCCAAACCAGCATTGATGGAGTTTATGCATATCTGTAAGACAAACCCCACTTGCGCAAACTGCATGCAAGGCTCTCACTTGGTCTGTGACATGAATAGTACTTGTTGGCAGGATAGGTTTGTGTCTCAAACAATACACTGTCTGTAACATACACTCCCTCCCCATGACTAGCAGAGTACCTCACTAGCCTTCTTTCAGAAGAAGTTGGATGACTTCATGGGAAATACAAAAGATACCCCTGGGATCCCACATGTGTCCAGGCTGGACAGGGGAAAGAGGTGCTGAATTTGAAGGGACATGAGCAAACACCTGGGCTAGGCTTATGAGGACATCGAGGCCAATAGCCTAGTATCATTCTATGAACCTATGCACCTAGTACTTTACACATTTCCTGTATGTATTGCAGACTGTCCTGCAATGCTGTCATATATGAATCCCTGTGAGTCTGAACTGTGTAGTTACTGCATTGATAGAGTATTCTCTTGTTCCTTTATTAGTTATTGTCACATATCATTACACCTTGTCATTGTGTCTGGTGTCAACTCTTTGAGTAATTGCATATACACATGATGGCACTGTATAGCTCACTCCAATAGCCTTGGTCTTGGTCGCACTTACCATTTTACTAATAGCCTCATCACACAGTAGGATTTGTCAACCTTTGTTAAAGACTTACAGTAGCTGTTACAGAGGTGGATTGTGCTAGTCAGAACTACCTTATTACATACTTGCTGGCAATTGTTATGGGTACACATCAAAATGTATGTACCTTTTATAGCCATGATGCATTATTGCAGTTAGTGCTGCTAACTGACTGTAGTCTCACATACTGTATTCTGTTTGTGTTCCAGGTGTCTGTTTGTCTGCAATCTGTGGGCCTGCTAAAATCACCAATGACGAGTATGCCAGAGTGTAAACACAGTCACCTTTTAATAGCCAAGGTACAGTTATATATATATATATATATATATATATATATATATATATATATATATATATATATATATATATATATATATATATATGTTTACCAGGTGTGCATGCATGCAACAGTGCATGAGGGACACTGGTGGCAGACAGTGTGACCTTACATACATACCCCTTGGCACAGCCAGCTAGCCTTTATATATGTCACCTGGGTGTTTTGTAGTACCACAGGCACATACATACAGAGGAGGTTACTTGAGTACTGGCACTAGGTCACACACAGGTCTAGCCATTACTTCATACCCAACAGATCCACTTATCTTGTTGGCACCAGGTAGTCACAGAGCCTTCACATGTCTACATATTTTACACATAGGCAACAACTCAATGTGTGTCTGACATTATCAAATGTGGAGTGTGGGACATAACTTGTAGTAATGTGACAGCTGGCAGCACATAGGATGCCCATGGCAAGTGCAACACCTAGGACTTCCTCTGGTTTGCTAATATGACACCTTCTTTGTGTGACATTACCTTAGCTTACAGTATTTCTTATAGCATTAATGTGTGTCTGATGTGCAATAACTGCTCTGTGCAGTCAGTACAGAACTGTATGACATGTTTCTTGTCCTACAGTCTTTGGACCTCTTTTCACTGTTTCAGTTGTTGTCACAGGTTACACCTTGCTAATCATGGTCTGCAACCTGCAGGGTGGTACAGACATACCTCTCAACTGTACAGATTTCCATAGAATGTCCAGATTCTTGCCTCATATTTGTGATCCATCTTCTCATAAATCTGTGTTTGTTTGGCAACTCATTGCCATATCATTATGGGTTGATGTCAGTAAAGAATGGTAGATATTATGAGTTGCAGATGTCATACCTTGCAGACTATTTATGCTAATGCAAAACCTGTAATTCTGTCACCAATATAAGTTTGTAGGAGCAATATTTGAAAAGTGTCCCTATTATGTGGCCTTTGTCACCCCATTATTTATGGCTTTGTAAACATTTCATGCTGTAAGAACGTGGGAGGTATGGGTACAGATAGTGGCTATATCTCTGACCACTGAATATGTCTGCAGGTTGCCCTGATGTCTAATACATACTTTCTTTCCATCTGTCATAAACCTGTGGTTTACTGGCCAATGTTTTGGGAAGTCATAACAAACTGACATTGCAGATTAATGATGGATATTGTCATGTAACAACACATACCCATTGTAAGATGCATTCACATGCATGACCTGTTCTGCTATTTCTCATGTGTGACACAGCAATATGTGAAGTGTGTGCTCAACGTTTGCTGTTTGCCCCAGCTTCCCATATGGCTTTAACCAGATGTCTTTCTGTGAGTGGTTGAGAGGTATGTTGGTACACACATACATACATACACACACACACACACACACACACACACACACACACACACACACACACACACACACACACACATTCATGACCTGCTCATGCTGATAGACGTACCTCTATCGGCCCAGTTTTACAAACAATACTGCTAGATACATAACAGAAACACCACAGAGGTAATGTACTGTTGCAGTGTCTGTCAGTACTATTCAAATGGGTGACAATTTCACTGGCTGTTAGGATTGCTAATCATGGGTTCAGAGGACCTTAACATGGCAGACCTACCTGAAACAGACAGATACTACTGCATGGGGACATGCATTGAAACACACATGCACACAGAGTTGACACTTCCTATATTAGATGAACCAACTATCTATTTATGTACAATATACAGTGATATGACTATTGCATGCCTTTATGTTGGAAACCATGTAACTGAACTTATAAGGTGGGTGACATCTGTAGGGGCTGCAACTAGGTGGGCAATAGCGGAGTTAACAGGGTAGAAGAGGCACACAAAATGGTATAGCCATCACATACACACAGTAAAGACAGCCACTGGGGATATGTATACAGAAACACATACACAGTTGCCAAATAGATTAGTAATCCTATGTATCCACTTGTATGTACTATAGTGCTATGTACATGCACCACAGAGATTATATGCTGGGGACATAACTTACTACCTCCTACAACAAGTAATCATGGGAATGCCTTCAAAGATGGTGGGATAAAACACACAAAATAGCAATTGGTCTCATACATTGCTCTTACATACCTAGACAAGTGATAGAGTAACAGACTTTGTATCAGCATGATATTTCAGACAGGTATGACATCTGATGCTGACATGTCTGTCACTAAAGTAACTGTGATATATTTGGAAATGATTACTCATAAATGCCTATTGTTAGGTGACACAGACCACATATAGGTTGCAAACATCTGGATATTCCATATAAATCTGTACAGATGACTGGTATGACCTGTATAGTTTAACATGGTCATTCTAAGGAGATCCGGTATCTGTCAGGCTGGTATGACATGATCAACAGACCACAATGCTTTGCCAGAGATGGCCTGCACCTGTCGCCCTTGGGATTCCGGATACTGGCTAAGGCTCTTGCCACCCCTATAGTGCCTTTTTTAGGCAAGGTTCAAATGACAAATTCACCATGGTAACAGGTACAAAGAAAGCAAGATCTGAGGGTAATGCCACTCAATGCTAGAAGTCTAAACCTCAAAATGCATTCAGTCGAGGCACTCCTTAAAATGGAGAACATCGACATCTGTGCAGTGACAGAGACCTGGTTCTAGGCTCCATGGAGCACCCCTGCATTCCAGGCTATAATTCATACCACACCTTTTGGTCACCTAACCTGGCATTAAGGATATCCACACCTCCAGGCTAGTTGCTCAGCATAATGCATCCGAGATTATCCAAGTGCAACTAACTCTGGGCTAGACCGCAATCCAAATTGTAACTTGCTACAGATTCCCAACCATGCCCCAGGGTTCCCATTCCTCATTTCTTGATACACTGGAAAATATTAGGGTACAACCCAATACCCTCATAAAGGGAGATTTCAACTACCCCACCATTAACTGGGAACTACTCGTGTACCAACTCTTTTGCTCAACATTTTCTGGAATTCATAAATTCCAACACTTTGGCTCAATTTATCCACACCCCCACCAGGGACAGCAATATCCTAGATCTGGTCATTACCAATATAGACAACCAGTGTTCCACACCAGAGGTCAATTCCTTGTTGGTCAGATTCGACCACAAGCTTATCATCCTAGACATCCACATCCCGCCCCCACCCCCCATTGGGGAAACCATGTTAAAAAATTTCCCCAAAGCCAACTTCACGCTTCTTAAGACAGAAGTGGAAAACTTCACGACACCCATGTAGACGGACAATAGAGATACGACTGCTGAATCCTACACAGATACACTTTATAAGCACTTACACGAGTGCATGGTTCGTGCTATGCCTAACAGAACCAAGATGCTATCCTCCAAAAAAAGGAAGCCAATCTGGTGGTCCCCTGCCATAAACAAACTCTACAACAGAAGAAAGAAACTGTTGCAAAAAAGAGTAAAATCCCATGAGTGGAGGAACTCCCTGGTTAGCCTCAGTAAGAAGCTGAGATCCCTCATAAAATCCTCCAAAGCTAGTTATAAAAACAAAATCACCACTGATTCTAAAGACAACTACAAAACATTCTATAGATATGTGAAGAATCTCAATGGCAATACTCAGATCTGCTTTGAGTTACAGTACAATGGCACTAAATATATGGAACCAACTGATATTGCCAACATCCTGGCAGATAGGTTCAGTGCTAACTTTACCCCTCTCTCACCCCCTAAAAGGCCCATCTCTATACCGGAAGAATGCAAAGTTCCTGTAATCATGGCTGCACAGGTAAAACCCACACTCTCCAAAGCCAAGAACACAGCATCCATGGGACCTGACAACATCCCAGGCTGCATTGTACATGAACTACAGAATGAAATGGCACCCCACCTAAGCACCATGTTCAATCATAGCCTCACTTCAGGCTTTGTGCCCACTGAATGGTGCACAGTAATGGTTATCCCACTCCACAAAGGGGGAGCTACCATGGACCCCAGGAACTACCACCCCATCAGCCTAACAAGCCTGGTCTGCAGGCCATGGAACATATCATCATGGAACTTATAAACAAAGACATTGGTAATCTCCAAACTCTGGACCCCACCCAGTTCAGGTTTGTAAAAGGCACATCATGTCTACTAAACCTGATAGACTTCTTTGAAGCAGTCACCAAAGCTGTAGATGAGGTTAAGGTGGTTCACACAGCCTATCTAGATCTCGCCAAGGCTTTTGACACCATCCCCCACTCTGGAATTATAGATAAACTTACTAAACTAGGTATAAATCCCACTGTCACAAGATGGGTTGCCAACTGGCTCACTAATAGAACCTACACTGTGAAAGTAGCAGACTCCAAATCCCACTTCAGACCAGCAACAAGTGGAGTACCACAGGGTTCAGTCCTGGGTCCTCTCCTGTTTGGTATCTACTTTTCTGAAGTACAGTCTAACACAGAATGTCTTTGGTTAACAAAGTTCACAGATGACTGCAAACTAGGAGCCATAATTGAAACTCCTAACAATGTGGACATCCTACAAAAGGGCCTCACTGAGACAGATGCCTGGTGTCAAAGCCATGGCCTCAAGCTCAATGCCAAAAAGTACATTGTCATCCCCTTTGGTAAAA
The DNA here is from genome assembly GCF_019279795.1 of Protopterus annectens. NCBI lineage: Eukaryota > Metazoa > Chordata > Ceratodontiformes > Protopteridae > Protopterus > Protopterus annectens. The sequence continues at coordinate 212,905,434 of NC_056730.1, forward strand.
TCTCTGCACCCATGAGCTACCACATAGGTGGTAGTCTACTTAACACTGAAAGTGTGATAAAAGGCCTTGGGACACAGGTGAACAGTAGTATCTCCTTTGATAATCAAATTGCCACAGTAGTCAGGAAATCCTTCTATGTGCCTCACCTCATCACAAAAGGTTTCTCATCCAGGAAAAGAGGTCATTGTTCCCCTCTACTCGTCACTCATTAGATGCATTATAGAGTACAACGCTCTACAACAACTGGAATGGCTGCAAAATACCTCGCAAAGAGGATTACCAGCCACAATCAGATGCCCTATGCAGACCGTCTCAAAAAATTCCAGTTTTACTCCATTGCATATCACCTAGTCAGAGGTGATTTCTGCCTAATATACAAAGCTATGTCAAACCCAGAGATGTTGGACATGCTCCACTTAAAGAAATCCCAATCCCTCTGAGCTACATGCTCTAGGGACCTAAACCTTGTCGCCACAATAAACAGAACATGCTGGACAGATAGATTCCTGTTCCAGAGATTTCCCATACTCTGGAACAAACTACCTATCTATATCAAACAAAGCTCCTCATTAGCACTCTTCAAGAAAAATCTTGATGATTGGATGAGAAATAGGAAATTCACCCTGGGGATTACCTCTGGTGCTTTGCTCGACAGGGGTACAGAAAATAATTTTCTTGGGTGGAGAAAGCCATGGTACCTTTCTGGCTAGGCTTATATAGGCCCTAGGGCCAATAGCCTAGTACCTACCTATGAACCTATGTTAGGCAGATGCCATTTACTGCCTCATTAAAGTAAAGCAATGGGGAGGGAGTCAACAGGCCTTTAAATGGTATAACCAATACACACAATAACCACAGGGGATATGCTTCATGTACAAACACACACATTATTATAGTTGCCAGTATAGAACCCCTATCTATCTAATTATTTGTACTATAGCATTACACAGTTATTTCACATGCCACAGAACTTAAAAGGCTGAAAAGTGTATACAGGTACATCTAAGGTGAATGGCATCAGCGGGCCTTGTAAAAGTAGGTCAATGGGAAGTGTACTGGGTGGAACACACCTCAAAATGGTATAACCCACACCCTCAAGAATACGATTCTCTCACACACACACACACACACACACACACACACACACACACACACACACACACACACACACACACACACTCTCTCTCTCTCTCGTTTACATTTGGCAGGACTGAGATTAGAACCCCTACTTATTTAGTTATTTGTATTACAGTGTTATGCAGTTATTGCACATACCACAAAGTTTATAGGGTTAAGGGTTGTCCAAAGGTATTTCTAAGGTGAATGACATCAGCAGCCATTTGAAAGTATGGCAATGGTAAATGTACTAGCTGGGAAAGGCCTCAAAATTCTTTAACCTACACACTTGCAAATGCTTCAGCAAATACACTCACATTTGTCAGAACTAAGGTTAGAACCCCTGGCTATAAAGTTATTTATATTATACTACCATGTAATTATTGCATGCACCACTGAACATATAGGATTGATGGCTGTCCAAAGGTGCCTCTAAGGTGAATGACATCAGCTGCCCTTTTAAAGTAGGGCAATGGGAAGTTTTCTGGGTGGAACACACCTCAAAATGGTATAACTCACCCCCCTAGAGGATATGATTCTCACCCAAACACACACACACACACACACACACACACACACACACACACACACACACACACACACACACACACACATGATATGGTTCTATCAAACACACAAACACAGTATTGAGTTTAGAACCCCTACCTATCTACTTATTTGTATTATAGTGTTACACCATTATTGCACATGCTATGGAGTTTATAGGACTGAAGGCTTCCACAGGCAATTCTAAGGTGAATTACATCAGCAGCCCTTGTAAAGTAGGGCACTCAGAAGTGTACTTGGTGGGAAAGGCCTCAAAATACTTCAGCTTGCAAACTTACATGCACACACACATTAGCTAGAACTGAGATTGGAACCTCTACCTATCTAGTTACTTGCACTACAGTGTTACGCAGTTATCGCACATGCCACAGAGCTTATAGGGCTGACAACTGCCCAAAGGTATTTCTAAGGTGAATGACAGCAGCAGCCCTTGTAAAGTAGGGTAATGGACAGTGTACTGGGTGTGAATGACCTAAAAATCTTTAACCTACAAACACACACACACACACACACACACACACACACACACACACACACACACACACACACACACATACACACACACACACATAAACACACACTTTCTTACATTTGCAGGACTGAAATTACAACTCCTGCCTATCTAGTTATTTGTACTATAGTGTTACACAGTTATCGCACACACCACAGAACTTATAGGGCAGACAAGTGTCCAAAGGTACTTTTAAGGTGAATGGCATCAACAGTCGGGCCTTTGGATGTGTATTGAGGGGGAACGCCTCATATTACTTTAAACTACAAGCACACACAAAGGTGGGTGATGTGATATTATAACCCCTTACCTCATTACTATTACACAATGGGACTCAAATTCATGCTGGCACATGCGGCTGGTTACAACTGGTGTGCAACTATTTGCAGCAGGACATCAGTCTATGCCTTTCAGGGTATCCCTGTCTATGACTCACTCTCTGTGTGTGTCTCCCTATGTTGCTCTCTCTATCACTGTCTGTCTCTCTCTTCCCCATAGCTATGTGTGTGTATGCTTGAAATATTGTTCTATGTTGCACAGATATATGTCTGTGTAACACATGCAACAGATGCAGATATATCACATATGGGTCACCTCAGCTAGCTGGGAGTAATCCTGTCTGACGGGTGTGGGTAGAGACTGTTAAGGTTTATATAGTTACCTGTGTGCAAAGACATCTATGCACAATACAGTTATATACTCTGAAGTGGGTTTACACATGGGCTGTAAGTCTCTAAGTGTATGAGCATGCCCAGTATGACTTTATGTAGGAAGAGTGGGACTCCATTGCAGAGATAGTTGTACTCCAGTCTGGTGTTTTGTGTGCTACATCCATACCTGTCAACCTGTTAGTGCAAGAAATCTGGAAATAGCCTGCCAAAATGGGGGGCAATCACCCAAACATAGGGAGATACTGCACATATTGTTCTTATTAATGTAGAAAGTTGCTAGAGTAACAGAGTTTGTATTAGCAGACATCTTCTGACATATATGTCATCTGACACTGAAATGTATTGTGTCATTACTTACTGACAGATATTGCCAGATCATCACAGTGATTTACCTGGGAAACACAAGATGTATGATGCACAGAATGAAATTGTGAGCCAAACTATAGACATTTTTGCCAGTTCATCTGGTTGAGAGGTGTGGCTACAGCCGATTGGATAATGAAGCTGTGTAAACAGTCCAGCACCTCAATGATATACTGGCTGGGGATCTTCTGCTTGTGTGGTATTCTTCTTAACTGAAAAGCCATATCCTGGTGTGGGTACATAGTGCATGCTACTGAGCAGAGATGTTCATTATATCTGTGGTACCAGATGGTACCCCTATTATGATCATGCGGATTCTTTCAATGAACCAATTTGCTACCCATCTGGTAACATATGGATTGCTGCCTAGTTGACAGAGTTCTTTGGCCAAGTCGGGAATCGTGTGTGAGTCTTTGGTCAACTCAAGGTGGCCTGGGTGCACCATCTTTCCCTCATCCATGCCTTTGTTGATTGTCTCAGGGATGTCATCCAGAGATCACTGACATACCTTACCTTGAGAAAGACATACTGCGTGGTGTCAAGTATTTTGAGTTTGCCAATGTCCCTGTTAATGGGGTCCATGATGATCCATTGCATGGCCTTGCAGAACAGGCTAGATAGGCTAATGGGTCTTTAATTTCCTCGATTGGTGAACACTCCACCTTGGTGTACAAGGATGACAGTGCCTGTCCGCCACTCAGCTGTGACAAAGGCAGTACTCAGGAATTAGTTGTGTAGGGTGCATAATGATGCTGCCAATTCATGCCTGGGTTCATGTAAGTTGCAGGCTGGGATGTATTCAGGCCCCATGGAGGCTGTCTTATTGGCTTTGACAGGGCAGTGATGCCCTTCTCCCTAGTGATAAGGGTTGGGTGGTCAGGAACTAGGGATGTCCTGCTTTCCTGATGGGGGGCACAGGGGAGACATTTCCACTGAATCTGTCAGCCAGCAGATTGACCATATCTACAGCATTTGTGTAAGTGGTGTCCTTGACCACCAGTTCTGCACAGATCTGGGAGCTTCCTATGGGAATGCAGACATATGTGAGGAAGGCCTTATGACTGTCTGTCTTAGATGTGAGGAATTTGGACTTGGTGTTGCCTTTAGAGGATTTCAGTGGTGCACTTATTTGTTTATTCAAGCTAGGGGTGATACTTCCAATTGTGCATCTGCTCCTTCTCTGTCCTGGACAGCAATGACATCCTTTTGTTGCATAGTTCCTTTATTGCAGATGTTTGCAGACTGGGTTACTCTCCCTTGTGGATGATGATGTCCTGTCAGGTATTCCTGATTCCATGCATCTGTATATATACTGGTATAGTACTTTTGTGTACATTTGGACACTGGTGCCTGTTCCTCCAATGGGGTAAGGGCTGTTCAGTTGTTTATACCATTCCTCTGGTGGCTGTCCTCAGCTTGGGAGACATTTTCAATTTACCATGGCTGGGGGGGGGGGGTCGGGGTAGATGGTGATATCGAATGTGACCACATTTCTGCCAGATCATGCCAGGGAGGATGATACCATAGGGGTGCTGCAGTGGTTAATCATGTTGTTTACTGCCAAGTCCAAAATGTGTATCACATCTTTTGGGGGTATCAAGTAGCTGTCCTAATGATTTAACGTTGATAAGATGGGGGAATCTCTCTGCATTTCTGTTCTGGCATGGTTGGTTCTCCAATCAGTGGTTGGGTAATATGTCAGCCGAGATCATGGTGACGGGTTGAATCTTGATAGATTTGTAGGGGGCCAGATATGTGGGTTGGGTATCCTGAGTCAGATTTGTTTGCCTGTAGCTCCCTATAATTTGCATAGGGGTCTTGTCATCGGTTGACTGCACTTGAGGGTCTTGTGCATGTTAGACTGTTTGACCAGCATGGAGGTGTGTGTCTGTCTAATGTATCTTTATAGTCCACCTCCTTTGGCTTTGCTGTCCACATTTTGGGGTCTAGCTGTGTGATAGGATGGGTGATCAGGTAAAGCTGGGTTGCTCCCTGCAGATGTGGATCAAGTTTCTGTGAGTACACAAATGTCACCATCTGCCAGTGATACAAATGCTTGCAATGAGTACATTTTTCTGTTTAGTCTACTAGCATTTAGCAACATGGCCTTTTCCTTTGCATTTTGTTGCATGCTATATGTTGGTAGTACTGACCCCATGACTTTCCTTAAAAAGGCACTATGGGGGAGACAAGGGCCTTTGCCAGAGGCCTGAAGGCCAAGTGAGACAGATGCAGGCCATCTCTAGCAAAGCAGCGTGGTCTGTCGGTCATATGGTCCCAGGCTGCCAGGCAGTGGATCCCCCAGGGATGACACCAGTAAGTAAGGCAATTGTTACTGAAAATCATTTTCTGTTTGTACCGCACCATCATTCCAGGTAACAGTAGAATGCTGTTTAAGGCTAGGGACATACCTGAATGGGACACATACTCAGCAGTCTGAATCATGTCTGTCTACCAATAGTCCAGGGAGGTACATCTGACGTCATTCACACTGCCATGGAGTAGGCTAGAGTGATAACAGTACCTGTTGTGGAGTGACCGGAGTGCATGTGTGATATAAGGGATTCTGGCCCCTGACAGACAAATAAGCATGGCTTTCTCCTTATCCAGCCTGGTGAAGGGTACATCTGTGTGTCTCATGATGGAGTCTCCTATGTGTAATACTGTATGTTGGGTTTATGGAAAGGCCTTAGTGGCTGCGAGACACTGGTGTGTTGAGTATGCATGTTCTGTGGTATGTAGGTTTATGGAGTTCCCATGTTTTTTGCCTCTGAGGTGTCCTTTATTTGCTTTTTTGTTTTGTTGATGACCTCCATTTACATGGGTGTGTGTTGTGTAGTTGTGGGTGAAGTTTACTGACTCCATACCTTGCAGGGTAACTATGTTACTGCACAATTTGTTCTGGTGTGCACATTTTCCATTTGTCTGGCCAGTGGTTCCCTTCCCCTTATGTGTATCTCTTAGTCCTTCTGTAGTCCAGTCACAGGCTTTGCCCATGATGGCTGCTGTTATGTATTTGTATTTCTGGTGTGAGCGGGGTAGATGGCATAACATCACAGACAGGGTTATGGGCTTCAAACCTCTGAGTGTACCTATTTAGCAGGCTGTCCATCATTGCACCACTACATCTGCGGTGGTCCTTAGATGGCTTTTGTTGCTATGTCATTATGAGGCTACATGTTGGCCCTAGCTGTCAACCTGTCACAGACTGACATCTGGACAGGCCAATATATGACAGCCAGACACAGGTCCACACATGGAGACAGGGTGTTAATAATGCTCTGCCAAACATAGACAGTTGGGAGACCGGTTTGGTATTTGCTTGCTTTTTCTTATGGGTATGATGTGTGCATCTCCACTGTCAGCCATTGATGCTTTGACATGAACCTTTCTTGTTTTGTCAATAGTTTGACAGGCAAATGCAATGTTAGGACAAGCATAACAGATATTCGTGGCATACCTGTGGTCTGTGAGTGACAGTCTTTCTTTCCAGGAGTATGGATCATGGCCATTGACTTGTTGTCAGTGCTGACACAGTAAGGTGGCAGCCAGTTATAACTTGGCAGTACACTAACTTTCAGGTATTGGCTGTTAGGCACTGTACCTCTCAACCTCTTAGAGCTAGACATCTGGAGAAAGCCATAAATAAGTGGGTGACAAGGGCCAAAAATAGGGACAGGTGTTAAATATTGCCCTTATAAACTTAGATAGCTGTTACAATAACAGGTTTTGCATTAGCATGCATTTTCTAAAGGGTATGATGTCTGAAACTAAAATCTGTTCATTATTTTCTGATTTTAGTCTTTAATGATTTGCCAAAGATTTGCCAGACAACCACAATTTCATGACAAACAGCAAAATCATGATACAAAACTCTGGACATTCTGAAAAAATCTGTACAGTTGAGAGGTATTCTAGGCACTGTGTAGGTTATTCTGAGCTGTGTACTGTCCATATGAGTGGCCCCCCTGTCCCTGACTTGTCCATCTTTCCTGCAGTAATGGATATTGACTTCTGGACAGTGTGTACAGGTCCTACTGTAGGTGTAGCTGACATGTAAAATAGATGGCACAGAAAGTCTTGGAACATGGACCCTGTCAACCGCAGTACTGTACCTAAGCCACTAAGCAACAACAGCCAAGAGTAAGTACTGCCCACTTCCTGACAGTATTAGCCATGCATATACATAGCTCATTGACCCCTGCATATTGTGGATGTGCAACAAGTTATCAAGTTTATTTGGACAGCCCTGGGAATGTATGCTGTGCTGCTATTACCACACAGACATGCATGTTACTGCATTTCTATGGAGAAACAGGTGTGTTGAGGGCATACCTGTCAACTGTACACATTTGCACAGACTGTGCATATTTTGGCTTTACTTTTTTACTCCATTAGCATAGTGTTGTGCCTGTCTTGGAGAATACTGGCATATCATTACATACTGAAGGTTAGGATGTAATGGCAGAAATTTGAGTTTCAGACTTCCTACCTTCAGAGATTTCATGCAACTGCAAGACCAGTTGTGATATCACTGTGTAAGTTTGTAGGAAGATTATTTCATCACTGTCCTTATTTGTGGCCCTTTGCCAGACATTTATTAATGGATTTCTATGGCTGACTTGCTGGGAGAGGCTGAAGAGTGAGTATGGGACCCTAACACTGACATCCATGCATGTGACCTATGACCCCCCAGTTTATTTGTCCCCCACATACACTGCAGTGAGTTTTGTCAGCTAGAGGACTACTGCATACTCTGCAGAAGCCAATATTTGGCAGACATTTCCCATTGTCCCACACAGCTGTCAGTTTTCTGCTGCTATCTCAGTAGGCCACCCCATTCTTTTGCATACATGCAGCAATACCTGAGATATGCTACAAAAACGTACTACTACATTCATCTATTGCTAAGAAGAGTGACTTACCTTCTGCTTACAGCATTTGTGAGGACGGTGCTTGAGGGCTGACTCTGTAGGATGCACGCAGTACATGGCCTATACGTGGTAAGGTACAGGTAGTGTGATGTGTGTGGCATTCATTTTACTGTGCATGCAAGTTGAAGAGAGGTGTCAGTCCCTGGGTCCCTAGTGTGTCAGTGTATCTGCTATGCATTGCCTCTTTACCAAGACCAGGGCATACTGGGCATGCCTACATCTGCCTACAGGGGCAGGCTCAGGGCGTTCCTCCTCTGAGTCCTTCTGTGCCTGTGGAGGCCTTGGCAATGGTGGGGGACTGTATGCCCCTTCCCTGTGATGTTCCTGCTGCAGCTGTTTCAGCAGGATTATATTGTGTAGCATGGCACATACTATGAACATGTGCGCACATGTGGCTGGAGAGTACTGTAAGGCTCCACCAGATATGTCAAGGCAGCAGAACCATATCTTGAGCATCCCAAACACACGCTATATAATGTTCCTAGTTTGTGTATGTGCCTCATTATGGAATTCTTCAGTGGGTGTGGGTGCATTTCTGATGGGTGTCATCATCCACAGTTCCTGTGCACAGCCAGCATCCCCCACAAGATGACCATATGGGATGTCCCCCTTGGCAAATGCCTGGTACAGCTGTGAGGCATGCCAGATGTGGGAGTCATGATAGTTGCCAGGGGTGCCAGTACACACATTCATGATAATGCCCTGAGCATTGCACATGACCTAGCAGTTGATGGAGTGATAGGCCTTGCAGTTGACGTACACCCTACCGTCTTCACCGGGAGGTGCATTGATGTGGACGTGAGTGCAGTCTATGGCACCCAGTACCTCTGGGTAGTCTGCTACATGGTGAAAGAGATACATATTGCTGGTCCTCTCCTCAGGGTTGCTGAGGAAATAAATGTGCTCACCAGCATGTGGTAGCATGGCAACCAGGAATTGATGGAGTACCCTGGATGCAGATGCCTGTGAGATCCCCATTATGTCTCCAGTAGGTCTTTGAAAAGTACCTGTAGCTAGTATTCTTAAGGCTACACATACCTTGGTTTCAACTGAGATGGGTTCCCCTCTTTTGGTTCTGTGTCTGAAGTGAGGCCAGCAGAGCTTGGTGAGTTGCTGGAGTATGTCCCTGTCCACCCTGTAGCAATGTAGTATCTCCAGATCATGTAGCCCCTGGAAGGTTAACCTGGGTCTGAACAATCTTCTCCTCCTCAGTCTGGGCTGGTTGTCAGCATTATCCTCATCACCACCCTCAGTCTGTAGCACATACAGATGTAGCAAAGCAGCAGCAGCCTCTATCATTTTGTCAATTAAAATTCCCAAGTGTGTATACCAATGGTGCAGAGTTTGTGGGAAAAAACAGACTGAACGGTGCTTGCATACTTTATACTGGTGTGCTGCAGATGCTGCCTGTGTGATTGGATGACCATGATACATTCCACCTGCCAGCTATATTATTGAGGGGTTTGAATGGGCCACTGTGAGTGGCAGAGTCCATATTAGTGATTTGTAGTTCATTTCCTTTATTCTGCTATTTTCTTTTTTTCCCCTCTATTTCCACTGTGTTTAAGCCCTGTGGCACGCTGCACAAACCCACAGAGCTAGTGTACACATTGCTGAGCAGAAAACACCATCCCCTGTACATGAACATGATTATCATTTCTTGAATCAGCTAAGCACAGCTAAGTAGCCTCAGACACACCCCATTGCTTAGCTGTGCTTAGCTGAGCACACATGGGAGCCACGGAGCTCCAGTGTGCTTATCCCAAGCATGACAGACCCCCTTCTCATGTCAGCTGCTTTGTCTGCTTACACCACTGCATTAGAGCTGCTACACGGTTAGGTACCCGCGAACACAGTCTCCCATTTTCCTATTCAATAAATTTAGCTCATTTACATACCCCACTGCCTTAGTCCCTAGTTGCACCACTACACTGGAGCCTTTGTCCTTAGCAATCAGTGTTAATTGTTATTGTTATGAGTCTGCATGCTGTCCATTATAATGGCAAAATTCATGTTTCACATTTAATTGACTTTTTACATTTTTTTTTAATTTTCTGCTTGATCGTGTTTGTGCGCCTCTGCAATCCGCTTAAATGGCTGAAATCAAACAAAAAAAACTAAACTGGATTTTTGCAATTTTAAAACACTTTTGCATGGCCATAGTTTTGGTCATTGGTATGCCTAATAAACATAATACATGCTTTACTTTGAGTTGTCATGCCCCCATTTTGATTTTTGCAGAAATGTACATAGTCAGTGACCGAATATATTTCTTCTGCGGACATGGCTCCGACATGGATGCCTGCCTGCTTGCTGGATCACTAATTCACCTCATTTGCATGGTTTTCACTATCAAATGAGGTGATTTGCATTATTCCATGGTGTCCATGTTGGAATAGTGCTGGGAGGCTCGTGCACACCCCCAGCCTTGTTTACTGGATCGCACAGGCTTCGAACTCTGTGTTCAAGCCATGCCACTATTCTTACAGGGAGATTAGCTCTGTGTAAGCTTTATTGAATCCAGGAGGGAGTCAAAATAAATTTAGTTTTTAATTATTTATTGTAATACTGTATTGGATTGTATTTTTTTCAGTATGTCAAGTTCACTTATAATGAAATCAAGGTAAAACATGATAAAAAGCAAAGCAGCAGACTGCAGTTACAGACTGGACTTCAGAGCAACTTATTCTTTTCCACTGATTTTGTTGAGCTACAGGTTTGCTTTTCAGAAAAAAAAAACACTGATACTCTTTTTGTCTACAAATCCTAACCGGTACTGTCTTCACAGTTTTCCTGTATGTTGCAGAGGTTTTAATTTATGGCGTATGTTAGTGCAGGTATCTGCTGGTCTGTGAAGAGTCAGTGTGTGTCTGTGTAGGTGCTTACACTGGAGAAACACTTAACTGGCTGATTCTTTGGCTTGGTCCAGTGTTTTCATGTCTCTGAGTCACTTATTATTGCTGTAACACCACCAGTGTTCCCCAATGAAGTATAGAAGCATAGAAGCACTATGCTGATATTTTTGCCAAAATGCTTTTCCCAGATCTACTTTCTAAAGACAAGAAAGAAACAAATAAGATGTAAAGGGAAGAATTAAAAATAAAAATCTAACTATGATGATTTAAATTTTAAAAATGTATACTATATATAAACTGAAATAATGGTACCAAAGCATCCCTGGCCCTGTGTACTAGTTTAAAGTGGAGCTAATTAGTATGTTTTAATGCATACACAGTCCCAATAAGTTGTCGGGAATTTGCTCAATTTAAGAATAAAGTTGCTTAAGTGATACATTAGAAAGGATAAAATACCATTTTTGGCTGCAAAATAGAAAGCAGTGAATTACCAATGTCATTGTTCTATTTGTGAATTATTGATTGGTTTTGATTTTGTGACCAAAATAGCTGACAAGATTATAGATTTGAAACAAAGTAAAAGTGATTTGCCATTTATTGTGTCTATATAGAATGCTGTGCATATTTCTTTTTTGGGAGCATGCAACAGAATGAATATCAGGCTGCAAGGCAAAGACAGAAAGCTAAAGAAGATAGTCAGACACCCTTCATAAGGGATGCCAGCAACAACCTGCTCACCAGGCCACAGGACATCAATGGTAGGTGAAAGGAGTACTTCCAGCAGCTTCTGAATGAAGAATCCTTACAGAAGCTGTACTGCCTCAGACACAGCCTATGATGAAAGAAGAAGAGGAGCCCACCATTGAAGAAGTAAGAACAGTACTAAGGAAAATTAAGTCAGAGAAAGCAGCATGCTCAGATGAGGTCTGCAGATATGATAAAGATGCTGGGTGAGATAAGGGATCAATGGTCCCCTCTGGGTGCTCATAGCAGTGTGTTGAGAAAGGCATATTCATACCTCTATTCTGCACACAGTTATGGATGTCCCCAATGTACAAAACAAAGGGGACATCCACAACTGTGGGAAGTACAGAGGTATCAAACTCCTGTCATATTGTATGAAAGTTCTGGAGAGGGTGACTGATAAATGGTACCCACTGTAGTAGAAGGTAAGATGGGAGATGAGCAATTTGGATTCAGATCAGGATGCAGCAAAACTGACAAAATGTTTGCAGTAAGACAGAAGGAGATGAGGAAAGATTTCAAATAGGCATTCTTGCATTTGTAGAAAGCATAGGACAAGGTCCAAAGAAAGCTGATATGGGTAGTCCTAGAGTGGTTTAAAGTCCCAGAAACATTGATAAAATTAGTGCAAATTATGTACAAGGTCCCAGTGACTCAAGTACAGTGTTCAGTCTCACAGAGGGGTTCACAGTGGGACTGGGTGTGCATCAGGGTAAAGCTCTGAGCCCACTGCTGTTCATACTGGTGCTGGACTACATTAGCAAACAGGTCAGAGGTGACAAATCAACAAAGTTGCTGTATGCAGATGGTATGGCATTACAAGCAGAGTCTGAGCATGAACCTCAGCAAAGGATAGGGGAATGGAATGCAAAGCTGAAGGCACATGTGATAAAACTGAGTTCAGAAAAGACAGTGTTAATGGCAGAAAATGGGAAAAAATCAGGAGGAGTTGAGAACTGAGATGGAAAGGTAGTGGAAAAGGTTAGCAGCTTCAAGTATTTGGGAGGAGTGGTTGAGGAGAAGACAAGTCTGAATGAAGAGGTGAAAGCTAGAATTAGAGGACCTGTAGCCAAATGGCATACCATGTCAGATGTAGTGTATGGCAGAAGAATGACAAAGAAGCTGAAAAATAAGGTGTACAAAATAGTGGTGTGACAAGCACTTCAGGATGGTACAGAAACCTGGGCAGAGAAGGCAGAGCAGTTGAGGAAGGTGAACATTTGAATACCTATAAAAAACTATTCATATAAATAACCTTTAAAAACTATTTAAAATAAAAGTTTAATATATATATATTAATATTATAATAATATATTAATTATATATATATATATATCTGTGTGTGTGTGTGTGTGTGTGTGTGTATGTGTGTGCATGTGTGTGTGTGTGTGTGTGTGTGTGTGTGTGTGTGTGTGTGTGTGTGCGTGCACACATTATTTCTTGTGTTGGAGTTCTCTCCTGTGGCTAAAGCTTAATATTACAACTAAAAAGTGAATAGAAAATTAATTATTAATTAATGTGTTTTAAGTGATGTATTTGGCTGAATAAAATCCTTTTATCATTTTCTGGGTATGGGTTTCGCTTCCCTTGGCACTTATTTGGTGATTTTGGGCATCCAGTAAAGAATTGGATTGATTGTGAGAGAGATATGTGACAGTCAGGCATAAAGGTTGAAGAAGGCAGGAGTATGCATTGAATCAAGACAGTTGGCAACAGTCAACACAACACCAGACTCCATGTAGAAAATGGGAAAAAGAGGGTTGATGACGATGATGGTGATGATGATGATGATGATGAAGAGAATTTTGGACTTCCACCATTAAATTATTTTAAAGTCTGAGTAGCGATGGGTATAATTTGGAGAATTTTATGCAGATCTGGCAATGTCATACCATTTTGCAAGTTTGTTTATTCTACTTTTTATCTGAATATTTGTAGGAATAGGAGAGGCATATAATAAAGCTTTAAACTAATATGTATAGGCATCAATTGATAATGATGATTCTAAGGAGACAGGGCTTTTATTTATATAACATTGCAAGTGTTTTGCTGATTTTATAAACTATTCAGTCAATGCATGTGATAATCAGAATTTTGATATTAGTTAGCAATTAATCCAAGCAAGTAAGTGTTATTTGGCGATGTGATATTAATGGTTTGACTTTTTAAATGGAAGATTTCCGGGCAAAAAAGATTGATATATTTATATATAAAACACTTGTTGACCAAAGGTTAAAAATTCAGGGAATCCAAAAATATATGGATATATACACATACATATATATTAACTTTTCATGTCCTACAAGCTCTGGTTCTCGTGAAATAAAGCATCACATAGTACTCTATTGTCCTAGGGATGCACTTAAATGCTAATGGCAGGTGTTCTTTTACCTACAAAGTGCCTGGACTGTGGAAGACACTACTGCTATATACAATAGCTTGTGATACTGAAGTTTTTTGGTGCTTTTGATGTTTGTCAAACAATATGGTTTTAATTAATTGGCCTGTTCTTCCTCAAATTGTTGTTGTTTTTAATTCTGCAAAATACTTAGATTCTTTTCAAACACTTTATTTATTAAAACAGTATGATTAAAGTTCTCTTTTAATATCTGCTGTACTAATACAACATGTACAACTGCAGGCCTGTATAGAGGTGTGAGGATTATTGAAGAATGCAACATTTAGAGGTGGTTATGATGACAAGTATTGAGAGTTCCAGGACTATATATAGGCATTGTACTTGGGTGACAGATGTCAAAAGTGTGGCAAGCATGCGTAGGCAATTATGGGAAGTATAGAAACACTTGAGATGGTTGATCAGTGCTCATCATGGTTCCTCTATAAAAATGCATCACATCATACAATGTGCATCTGTCTGATGACAAGAAACATGATAGTAACAGCATGCAGTCACAATGATGGGAATCCATCTTTATAGCAGAAGGAAGGCACTGCATATACAGAGACTTCAACGTACGTGTTCACTATGGAACTAAACAAGAGCAATATTACCAGTTATATAGGTAATGCCGTAATGAGCCCCCATGCATACATGTAACATACGTGACAGACTGAGGAAACCGATTATAAAACATGACGTTTAGCTGTAGTTGTGAATTTCATTGATCATAATTAATCCTGCTTTTCTCATTAACAGACACTGAATCCACCCCCAAGAGGAATGATAAGAGACTAGATATAGAGTAGAAAACAGCAAGCTAAGCCCTAGTGAAGTGTAGAACTAATGCTTCTTGGGAAATCAGAAACTATGATGGTATTTTTACTGCATCCACATACTTTGGTCAGTAACATGTATGCCATAGGAGATATAAAGATAAATGTTATTAAATGAAAACTACCAAAACCACAGTACTCAGATATTGTGTACGTAATATAGAGCTTGAAGTAATTGATGCTATACTTCTAGTATCTTCGGACTGTAATGAAAAAAAAGAAAGGAAGCACAAATTGTGGTGCCCCAGTTGTGGTGCATAGTTAGAAAATCAGTGTTAACCAAGAAGCATAGCTGTGACTTCTTCAATATTCTATCTGAATCCATACCAGTAAACAGAAGGCTGATATGAAGGAAATCCTTCACATCATAGACAAATGCTACCCACAAGTACAATGTAAGCACATCCTGATAAGACCACTTGACCTTCGTGCAGAGAATTCCCATTTAATAGCTGAAAGTGAATGCTATAGTGCCTGGAAAAAAAAGGGCATGAAACGTTCTCAAGGATTTGATCAAAATAGCAGAGTATACACATATGTAGTACAATTTGGAGATCACCAAGAATGTCAGACACAAATAAATATAATTTAAAAGAAACTTAAGAGGACCCCATATCATATGACTCATCAGAGAATGTGAAGTAATGTAGCAGGAAAGTGACTGTAATTACATAAAAGAGAGCCATTTTGTAACTGGGACAGGGGTGAAAATCTCTTTGGTGCAGTGACTCAGTTTCTACGACATACAGCAACTGAGTTAAAGAATTAAAATGAAGGCCAGAGTATATAGGGTTACCACCTGTCCCACTTTGCGAGGGACAGTCCCTGTTTGGGCAGTTGTGTCCTGCAAAGAAATAGAAAAAATGGCAAATGTCCTGAGATTTTAGGACAAACATATTTCCTATATTTTATGTAATAGTTGCATAAAACAGTTATTCCATATCTGAAACACCTACATGTTATAAGAAACAGAATAAGCAACTAAAATCTTACAAGAATAAGCTTTTATTTTGCCAAAAAAAGTGAAGTCTTGTTCTTTGTACTGGCTGTAGGCATGTTTTGCCCTGCAAAATCTGACGTTTGTACCAAAAATGTCCCACTTTGGGCATTTGAAAAGGTGGCAACCCTAAGAGTATATAAAACATAAATCCAGCGATAACCAAAATAAGTAATTGAAAAAAAAAGCTGTACTTGTGAACTAACTCCTATTAGGCCTAAAGTGAGCAAGAAAAGTGTGAGATCATAGTATCATACCTCGAAAAATATCTACAGAAAGCTCAAAGAGATGTCTGCATAAAACAGAATCAGCAGAAAAACTGAGTAAAATAAATCTAAATAGAGAACAATAAGGAAAGAAAATGCATAAATAAGTTTTTTTTTACCTCACAGTTCATAGGTTCATAGGTTCATAGGTTCATACTAGGCTATCTGCCCTAGGGCATTTATAAG
The DNA here is from genome assembly GCF_019279795.1 of Protopterus annectens. Lineage (NCBI taxonomy): Eukaryota > Metazoa > Chordata > Ceratodontiformes > Protopteridae > Protopterus > Protopterus annectens. The sequence continues at coordinate 212,921,878 of NC_056730.1, forward strand.
CCTAGCCAGAGTGTGTGTGGCTTTCACCACCCCTTAGGATGAGAATACTACGCCCTTTTAGACTTTAGTTTACTGTGCCTATGTCTAGTAGTGACACAGAGATGACCCCCGGGGTAAACCTACGATCTCCCATCCACTCGTCGAGATTTCTCTTGAATAGAGTCAGTGAGGGGCTCTGCCTAACATGGACTGGGATTCTGTTCCAGAGTGTAGGGAGCCTCTGGGTTATGAATCTGTCCCTCCAGCATGTCCTATTTATTTCTGTGTTGAGGTTTAAGTCTCTTGTTCTCGTGGCTCTGATGGATTTGGATTTTCTGAGGTGGAGCATGTCCATTAATTCTGGATTGGACATGGCCTTGTACGTCAGGCACAGATCACCTCTGAGTAGGCGGTATGCGACTGAATAGAGCTGGATTTTTTTCAGTCGGGCAGCATATGACATATGTTTAAGACCCTTTATCCTCTTGGTGAGGAACTTTTGGGGTCTTTCCAACTGCTGCAGGTGTCGGGTGAGATACATCCCAAATGGGGCATTGTATTCAATCATTGGCCTGATAAGAGAAGAGTACAGGGGCACAATGACCTCCCTTGATCTAGATGTGAAACCCCTCATGATAAGATGGGCAATATAGAAGGTCTTCCTAACCACTTTGGCAATGTGAGTGTCAAATGAGAGGTTACTGTCAACCTGGGTCCCTAGGTCCCTGATTACCTCTTCCATACTTAATGGATTACCACCTATGTGGTAGTTTGTCGGTACCTTGTTTTTCCCAAAGGGTATGACTATACTTTTTTTGGCGTTCAGCTTAAGGCCATGGCTCTGTCACCAATTATTCGTTTCTATGAGGCCTCTCTGAAGGATGTGTGTGTCCGCTGGAGTATCAATTATGGTGCCCAGTTTGCAGTCATCTGCGAACTTTGTCAGCCACAATTCTCCTATGTTTGCCTGTACCTCGGAAAAATAAATGCTGAACAAGAGGGGTCCCAGGACTGAGCCCTGTGGGACACCGCTTGTGACTGGCTTAGAGTCTGACATAGCTCCAGCAACTCTGACCCTGTGGGTTCTGTCCTTGAGCCAGTTTGCAACCCATCTTGTGACATATGGGTTTACATTTAAGCTGGTGAGTTTGTCTATGATGCCCGAGTGGGGTATTGTGTCAAAGGCTTTTGCAAGGTCAAGGTAGGCTGTGTAAACTGCCTTACCCTCATCAATGGCCTTAGTGACTGTTTCAAACAAGTCGACCAAGTTCAAAAGGCAGGATCTGCCCTTGACAAAGCCAAATTGGGTAGGATCCAATGTCTGTAGGTCCCCAATGTCTTTGTTTATGAGTTCCATAATGATCCTCTCCATAGCTTTGCAGACCAGGCTCGTCAAGCTTATGGGGCAGTAATTTCCAGTGTCCGTAGAAGCACCGCCTTTGTGAAGTGGGACCACTGTTGCCGTACGCCACTCTTTGGGTACATATCCTGTAGTAAGGCTAAGATTAAACAGCAGCCTTATGTGTGGGTTTAGTTCCTCTTGGAGTTCATGTAGCACACAGCCCGGGACACCATCCAGTCCCAATGATGCTGTGTTTTTAGCTTTAGAGAGGGCGGCTCTCACCTGGGCATCTGAGATGTTAGGGAGGCTACACTCTGCTGGGATAGTTATTTCTCCTTTTGGGGAGGAGAAATTTGCACTGAACCTGTCTGCCAGAATGTTGGCAATGTCAGTGGGTTCAGTGTATTTTGTGTAATTTTGGACTAACTCTGAGCATATCTGGGAGTTTCCACCCAGGTTTCTAACATAGCTAAAGAAGGCCTTGTGATTGTCTTTTGTGTCTTTTGCGATTTTTCTCTCAAAGTTGGCCTTGGATGATTTTATGAGTGATCGTAGTTTTTTGCTAGTACTGATCAGAGATGCCTTCCCTTTTAGGGATTTTGCTCTGTCATGTAGTAGCTTCCTCCTCCTGTTGTAAAGTTTGTTTATGGCTGGGGTCCACCAGACCGGGCGCCTGCCTTTGGGGGAATGGGTCTTGGTTTTATTTGGGATTGCATGATCCATGCATTCTTGAAGGTGCCCATAGAAGGCATTTGCAAAGGATTCAGCAGTGTGGGTTGTAGTTTTTACTGGCCCAGGGGCCTTGAAGGATACCACTTCAGTCTTAAGAAGTGTAAAGTTTGCTTTTGAGAAGTTCTTCACTGTGGTCTTTTGTGCAGGGGTGGGGGATGTGGATTTCCAGTGAGATTAATTTATGGTCTGATCTTACCAAAGAGGGATATACTTCAGGTGTGGAGCATTTTGTCCCCATGTTTGTGATGATCAGGTCTAGTATATTGTCTCCTCTTGTGGGAATGGTGACTAGTTGTTCCATTGCATTTGAGTTTATGAATTCTAGTAACCTTTGGGCTAGGGTGTTGGGGCTTGAGTAATGTTCCCAGTCTATGTTTGGGTAGTTGAAGTCTCCCAAAATGATGGTATTTGGAGAGACATTCATACTCTCCAGTGTCTTCAGGAAGGCTGTGTGGGGTTCCTGAGTTTGAGAAGGTGGTCTGTAGCATGCTACAAACTGTAAGGCAGTTTTGCCTGTGGTTAGTTGCACCTGGATAGTCTCCGATGCTTCGTGCGTTGCCACTAACCTGGAGGTGTGGGTATCTTTGATGAAAATGGATACTCCCCCTCCTTTTGTGGTTCGGTCCAAGTTTTGGGGCCGGAAAGCATGATATGAGGTAAACAGCAATACGACCACATACACTGATCCAACACAATTTATTTCCTTCTCTGGCGCCTCGGCTTACGCCTTCTAGGAGATTCTCCTAGCGAGAGATAGCAGTAAAATGGAAATAATGGATCAGTGTATGTGGTCGTATTTCTGCTTGTTTTTTGTTTTTGTTTTTTGTTTTATGATATGAGGTAAAACCTGATAGTGCTGGGGTGCTCTCAGGAGCCTTGAACCAGGTTTCAGTCACTGCACAGACATCAATGTTCTCCATACTGAGGAGGACTTCGAGGGTGTGCATCTTGAGGTTTAGACTTCTGGCATTGAGCAGCATTACCCTTAGCTTTTTCCACTTGTGTTTTCTAGGGAGGTAGGTTTGTCATTTGAGCCTTGCCTAAAAAGGCACTATGGGGTGGCAAGAGCCTTGGCCAATATCCGGAAGCCCAGGGTGACAGGTGCAAGCCATCCCTTGTGAAGCAGCGTGGCTTGTCAAGCATGTCATCCCAAGCAGACAGACATTGGATCCCCTTAGAATGACACCAGTAATTAAGCCAATTGTTAAAACTGATCATTTTGTCTTTGTACTGTGGCATCATTCTTGGTGATGGTAAGATGCTGCTCAGGGTCAGGGTCATACCGGCCTGGGCTACATAATCAGAGAGCTCCTCTATGTCTCTTTTCATGTAGTCCAGGGAGGTACGTCTCAGGTCGTTCACACCGGCATGTACAATGACTGAGTCATATTTGTACTTGCTGTGGAGTGACCTGAGTGCTTGTGTTATGTGGCGGATTCTAGCTCCCGACAGGCAGCTTACTGTGACCTTTTCCTTGTTCAGTCTGGTGAGCGGGACATCAGTGTGTCTGACTATGGAGTCACCTATTACAAGTGTGTCTGGCATGTTGTTTGGCCTTAAGGGCTGTGACTGTTTAGCACACTGACTTTGTGAACTATGTGTTGCATGTGCTATGTCTTGAGGTGGTGGTTGCTTGGGTGTCTGCTTTGGAGGCCTCTGTTGTTTTGGTAGATTTTTAATCAGCACCTCCGAGTATGCTTTTGTGTGTTTATGTGTTTGGTTTGCAGTTGTGATAGTTCTATGTGAGACTGGGTTTGTGGTGTGCGTGGTTACCTTCTCCTCCTGACTGGTCTTGCCAGTACTGAATTGAGAGAGCTCAGCCTCCAGTTTGGCTATATAGTTGCATCTCTCACATATATTTGCATTTGTTAGGAGGAGGAGAGGGTTGTCTGTGTACATGAGGCAATTGTAACATTGCCTCAAGATTCCCAGATTCACCAGCTGAACAGGAGAGGATGCCAGCAACTGACCCTTCGACATGCTAGAAATAGTGAAAAAGATTGCTGTGTAACTGAGTCAGAAAGGACCTATAGGGAAATGGGTATTCAACAGAATGTAGGTGAATGAAGTACTTTCTTTTGTTTAAGAGTGCTTTACCTGTGTAAAAAATGCTTTAGGAGCAAGTGCTGTGCTTTTCAGATAGAGTATAGGCTGTTTAGATTGCAAGTAGAACAGTTCTAAGGGAAAAATTGAACAGCAGACTTGGTGGAGCCAGAAAAAGTTTAACCTTGTTTAACCAAGTTTAACCTTGTTTAACCAGCGCTGCGCTATGCGCACGACCGCGCAAAGCCGTGCAAACATGGATTTTAAGCAGTGAACTACAAAAGAGCTAGTATTTCGCAGGGCAAGACAAGACTATATTAACCAAGCTAGAGAATAATATGCTGTTTGTGTGGAGGAAAAGGAAAACAAATATTTGAAAAGTCCTGACCGAAAATTTTGTTAAATGGTTTAAATTTTTTTGTGATTTTGACTTTGGTGGTCACACTGCAGATGACTGAACTATCCAGGCATTACCTCAAAAACAATTATAACCAAATAAATTAAATAAAATTAGATATCTGTGGACGGAAGCTAATTACAACTGAAACCTTCTACAGTACTATTTGCCACTGGAAAGTCATTGACATAGGCAGATATTTAATTATTTCAATATTACTCTTCACTTTTCTATTACAGTTTTATACAAAAATATGCATAATATAATATTCCAATAATTATTTCTCTTCACATTATAATTAGTAAATAAAATAAAAATCTAAGTACTGATTTGTCATATGAAACTGATGATATATGTTATAAACCTATTGGTCTATGTATTTTCAAAAGGTTAGTCTCATCTTCCAGTGGTAGACCACAAACAGAGAAATATTTATATATAAATGAATAATGTGTCAATGTTTCTGTACAGAAGTGGAAAGTCTACAATTAGCTTTATACGGCTTGTGAAATAAATTACAGTTCTGAGCTTTATATCTGAGGTTTAGACTATGGCTTAATTGAAATCTATGAAATCACCATAAAATATAACTGTTTTTTGGTTTCTCGATTTCACATGAAACTAGTGATTCTAGAGAAAGGGCTCTGTATAATATCCATGCTCTAGTAAAATACAAACATTTACAGATAGGCTGATATATAACGACTTAAACAGAGCTTAACAACTTTTTTCTCATTTTTACTTTACTTCTAAACAAAAATGTGCACTATAAACTATTTTACCATCATTATTTCTCATGCAAATTATAACTGCAGTGCAGTAAACAACAAAACAAATACAGTGTCAAGTAAAAGATGAGGTGGAAAACAGGAAGTAAATGAAAAAGTAAGTAAGGGTATAATAGACATATATGATTACCTTTATGGGAAGGCTAGGAAAAATGGGAATGAGAAAACAATTTAATAATTAATAAACTCTAAATTTAAGTATCTGAACCTTTATAACTATAATAGTTGATAAAATGATCTCACCAGTTTGTTTTAGGAACATCTGATAAAGATATAGGGAGTTGTCAGAAATAATACCAATATTTTAGTGAGATGCTATCCAGTGCTGCTTAGCTATGCATTAAGACTAGAACAACATCAGCATGTCAGAGAAAGTCTGCAGAGGAAACTATCATCATCACATTCATGGCAATAATCATGCCAATGAAGCAATGTGGTGATGTAAGAGACACAATGAGGTGTCATGCCAAAGGATATGTGTACTCACATGTGCAACAAAGTGCCTCACAGCCACACCACAGACACTGTGAGCAGGTCTCAGGGTCAGCACAACAAAGTGCCACTTCAGTTTAACATATAAATGGGGAGGAAAGGGGGAGACAGGAAGCTAAAAATTGAATAATAGTAAGCAAAAGAACATAAGCAATGGTAACCAGAAGGAAAGATAGTTAGGGAAGAAAAGTATTTATTTTATCTTTTTTTCTTTTTTGGGGGGGATCAGGTTTCCTTTATTTTAGTTTTTTGAGAAGGAAAGTAGAGGGGGTGATATCAAGGAAACTTTGTGGGGAGGAGGCTGAGGGAATGTAGCAGATGCAGACACACAAACATAAAATATAAACAGAGAAAGGTAGTGGATGTGTGAAGGAAAGATACACAGAGAAATGCAGACAGAGAGAGCAAGGACAAATGGTGATGTGGAGATCTGGACTACAGTTAGGGTAGGGAGAGTGTCACATGGAAAAGTAGTACACTAGGATGGAGGATAGTATGGTGTATAGTGGGCCTGTCTGATCACTTAAGAGGAGAACCCAATGAGATTTCAGTCATGACTGTTACTAAAATCATGGGTAGCCCTATGGGTCAGTCAGCTATGTGACTCTTTTGGCCATATAAAGAGATGCTCCAGGATTCCAGTGCTTGAATCCAGTTGCCAGATAACAACAGATGCAACCAACCACCACACTTGATGGTGGGTAGCTAAGGTGGACCCTTTGGGCCAGTCATAGAGGAGGAACATCCTCCCCTGTCTCCTGAGAAGTGACCATAAATGCCATCAGAAAATCTTTCTGGTTTTCTACATGGTGACTTTAACCACCTACAGAGGTGCAGACCTGGTTACCACTACTAGCACAGCAACAGGTGCATTGCTCATTCTGACCAAGGTAGTCACAACTGCACCAAATCCTGCAAAACAGATGGCACTCTCGAAACAGACAAAATAAGGCAAAGAAAAAAAGCATAAATTGGCACAGGGGGTACCCATAGCCATGCCTAGTAGTTGAAGATAATGCTGGTTTTCAAACAAAAACATGCTATTACTTAAAATTACTTAAAATTAGATCTAATAAAGTACAGACAACAGTCACCATACTGTGCATGAAATGTTAATTTGGTTATGGCACAGTGGGAGAATGAGTGTGTATACAGCAGCAATATGTTTAGCCATCATGTAAAATATTATGCCAGGTTTGTGGATGACATTTTTTTCCTATGGGAAGGTGGTGTGGAGCAACTTTTAGACTTTGTTAGATACCTTGAAAGCACCTCAGATTTCCTTAGGTTTACTGTTAATTATTCTTCGATTTCTGTTGGTTTTTTTGGATGGCACCATCCTTAAGAATTCTGATGGTACTTTAGGTACACATCTATACAGGAAACCCTGTTGGAGGAATGGGTTTTTGCATCATTCTAGCATGCATCTCCCACATATTTTTTCTAATATACTTAATGGTCCATACTTAAGGGCTTCTAGGCTATGTACTAATGATCTTGTGTTTGAGGAAACTGTACATAGTTTGAGTAATGGCTTTTCTGAGAGAGGATATTCACAGAAGCACATAGCTAATGCTAGGAGTACCACTCTGCAACAATGATAAGGCAGAGGGACTCCATTTTTTTCCTCTAGTAGATGGATTGTGAATGGTGACCGAAGGACCAGAGAGGCCCTGCACCCTAAAGTACTCCTTAGATACTCTAGTGATATACAGCTTTATTGTAATATTATTAGAAAAAATTGGCCCAACCTTTTAGCTGATCAAAAGGTGAGAAAAATAGTGGGTGAGTACCCCTCCTTTACCTATAGGACCAATATGTCCATCAAAAGACTTTTATACTATGGACCAATGCCTCCACCCCCCCATACCAATAGGGAAAGTTGGTAGGCTTCCTTGCCATAGTTGCAAGCCATGCTCTTCCATTTCCACTGAACTTTGTTTTAAACATCCTATTACAACACACATATTTTCACCTAGGTTTGTGGTGACATACAAGAGCAACAATCTGGTATATCTGACCACCTGCTGCTCCTGTGATAGTTTTTATGTGGGCAAATCTACACGTCAACTTAGAGAAAGGATACTTGAGCACCTAGGTAACGTACATAATCATGTAACATCTAATGCTCTAGCTAATAATGCCTTTTGTCTCCAGGACACAATTCTTTTAAATTTAGAGTTTTACAGCTTTTGCATTCTCATATTAGAAGAGATGGTTTTAATAATGTTGTTGAAATGTGTGAGTGTGAACAAAAATGGATTGTTTCTCTGTGAGCTTATGAATACCTAGGACTTAACAGTGGTGTCTCCCTTAAACCAGTCCTACTGAGTAGGCGGTGATATGGGTCACATCACTTTGTTTGACTGGTCTTTTTTAATTAGTTTTATTTGATTGGTCATATCATGTTTTAAATATTGTTGTGTTTTAATGCATTTTTGTATTTGATCTGATGAAGCGGTAACCCTGCGAAAGCGCTAACCTTTTTCAATAAACCAGTTTTTTACATATTCTTAGTGTTCAACAGAAGTTTATCCTGCCTGGACCTTGTTGGTTGACTCACATATTTATTTTACTCAGCTTGATTGTTTTGCTTGTGAGTCTCCTTTAGCAGTGTGGTTAGCTTATTATTTGCCTTTTTATACCTCTCACCTTGTATGCCTAAGAATTCTGAACAAAGTAAAAAATAATGGAAGAACAAAGGCTGAAAATAAGGCACAGTTTTTAAATATTACTTTAACTCACTTAAAAGTTAATAGAACAATAGATTTTGCATCAAAATGCATTTTTTAAAATAAAAACTATGAGACTGTAATGCATGGCATTATTGACTAAATGTAACCCTTTGTGATTTATCCAAATAAATCAAAAATGTACAGTGGAAGGACAAAACTATGAGGCAAAATTAGGGCTTTTCTATGAAATTCTAGGTAATTCATGGCTACAGGGGATATGAGTTCCTTTTACATAGGTTGCACAACTTGCCATCAAACCATTACTACGAGATGCTGGGTAATGGTACCATCCCATTTCTGGTGTCAGTATGGTGCATGTATGTGACTGAATGGAGACAGGGGGACAGTGATTACACATAGGGTTCTGCTAGGCATAGTCATGCAGAGACATACAATGATCCATAGTGTAATCAACAGATGTATATATATTGTCATAGGTTTGACAAATCGGTAATACCTGGAAAATTTCACTGGTCCTGAGACACAGATGTTACTGTAGGTCCTATGCATGCATGACATACATATGCCTGACAAAATTAATATAGACAAAGCTTTCTCAGGTAGTGGCAGGTAGTGGTGCAGGACATAAACGCTGTGGGCAGCCATTGCATGTCAGTAATGTAGGTGCATCACAGCATCACAGATATTATAATCATGAGAAGATCAAGGCACAAGGCATGGCCAAAGATAGAACCACCACAAGAGTTGGCCTCAAACACAGAAGCACCACAGAAAGGAGAAATATTTCCTAGAAATGCTATCTGAGGCAGGTGAGAAAACCCTCATAGTTGGTGGTGGCTTTGATGGTGGGAGCTAGACTGGTGATAACTGCCCAATTTTCTGTAGGTAATATACCATGTTAGTTATACCATGTGGGAGCTGGACTGATGATAACTGCCCAGTTTTGTGTATGTAATCTACCATGTCAGTTATACCATGTTTTATTGCATGCACACATTTGAAGGGGTTTTTCAGTAGAATACATATGCACAGTATGTGACAGATGTAGTTACACTATGAAAATTACGACACGACTCTCACATACTAACAAATCAAATGACAAACAGGATATCAGCACACATACATCATTTCTCACACTAAATAAGGTCTCAACATATAAACCCACATAAGCGGAGTTACTCACAAGTAACTTACCAAAACCTCAGAAACCTTTCATATGCTGTCCTGAGAAACCACATGCAAACAAAATGAAGTCAAGACCAACCACTACACATAAAAAATACAAATCACAGTGTCTCCACAAGCAAGCCCCTAAGGTGAACACCGCACATTCAAAAATCTTGGTCATAGGAGACTTCATTGTGAGACACATGGATGCCTCCCTCACCAGGTTGGATAAAGGGAAGATTGCAGTCAGTTGCCTGTCAGGGGCCAGGATTCACCAGGTCATGCAAGCACTCAAGTCACTCAACTACAAATAACAGTATGACTCAGTCATAGTGCATGTGGGTGTGAATGACATGAAACATACCTCCCTGGACTGTATGAAGAGAGACATGATAGACCCCCTGAATACATGTCCTGGGCTGGTATGAGTTTCACAATGAGCAGCATTCTACCCTCACCAAGAATGATACAACAATGCAAACAGAAAATGACTGATTTTAATAACTGGCTTAGCTACTGGTGTTATTCCAAGAAAATAAAGTATTTGTCAGCCTGGGATGACATAAACAACAGACCATGCTGCTTTGCCAGAGATGGTCTGAACCTGTCACATCTAGGCTTTCAAATACTGTCCAAGGAATTAGCCAGCCCCATTGTGCCTTTTTTAGGCAGTGCAAAACCAACAGACCTACCAATGTAACAAATTCTTTTAATGCCAAGCTGAAGGTACTATTGCTCAATGCTAGGAGTCTTAACAAGAATCTGCACTCCCTGGAAGCTCTCCTTACCCTGGAGAATGTTGATGTCTGTGCAGATCCAGAGACATGTTTCAAGGCTGTGGAAAGCACCCCAGCAATGTAAGGATACAATGCCTATCACACATTCAGGCCACCCTCTAAAACACTAAAACAATGAGTGAGAAGATCACACAAAAAAAAAATCAGTAAAAACTAAATGAAAACTCCAGGCAAGCTGGAGCTTCCAATGAGTGACATCTCAAACCTCTTGAATCAGAGGCACATGGAATATATGCAAATGACCCTTATGAACAGCAGATGTTTCAGCTAATTGGTGATTCTGAATGTCCATGACTTGTTTTGTTGCTTTAATGGACAATTTCAGGACAATAAAGCCAAACCCCACTAGCTGTGTATACCCAGCTGATGTCCATTATCAATAGGGTGATTGCAAATTATTTCCATTATCATTAAGGGGTTTGGCTTTATTGGTCTGAAATTGTCCATTAAAATGGCGAAACAAGTCATGGGCGTTCAGAATCACCAATTAGTTGAAACACTTGGCGTTCATAAGGGTCATTTGCATATATCCTATGTGTCTCTGATTCAAGAGGTTTGAGAGGTCACTCATTGGAACCACCCTCAAAAAAGGAAAAAAAATGAAAGGAGGAGGTGTTTTTATTTACATAAAAAACAATCACACCTCTAGATTGGTCAATCAGGATGACTTGAGATACTCCTCGCACAGCTTACTATAGATAAACTCCCCCACCATATCTTTGCCAGTTACAGGTCCTCAGCAATGAATCATGAAAACCACGCCACACAGCTGAAGTTACTAGAATCACTTACTATTCAGTCCAACTAACTAATCCTTCATAAACTGGAAAACATACAACAACCACTAACATGGAGTCTCAGAGATTCCTAGACATTGTCAGTGCAAATGCTCTGGAACAGCTGGTCTGCATTCTCACTAGAGGCTTAAATACTCTTGACATAGTTCTCAAAAATATGGGGGAGTGTTACTCCCCCCCTCCTGTGTAATGTTCTCATTGCTAAGATCGGATCATACATTGGTTTCCTTTGAAACAAATGTAACGGCAGAACCCCCCCAAACCATAAAACAATAAAAAATGTTTACAAGGCAAATTACCTAATATTAAGTGATAACATAGGTAATTTTAAAGCTCTCTCTAACTCTAAAAACTGTAGAAGTATACATGAATGCTCTGTCCAGGCACTTAAACAACTGCAAGGAAATAATAAGATCTCACCAAACTAATCCCAGGTCTAGCTGGAAAAACAAGACACCCTGGTGGACCCCTGGTATAAATAGACTATATAACAGAAGGTAGAAATTCCTGTCTATAGGTATGTGGGAGGGTGCACAACAGAAAAAAAAATCTTTTATTAGTATCAATAGGCAAATCAGGGAACTAGTCAAGTCTTCAGATGCTAAGTCCTAGACTAAAATAGTCTCCCAAGCAAAGGGTTACAAGAAAGCATTTTTTAGTTATGTCTGAAATCTTAAGGGAAGTCCTCAACAATGTGCTGAGTTGGCTGTAGATGACACTCCCTATACTCAGACAACCTATACTCAGACAGAAAAAATAGAAAACTTGCTGTCTTATAAATTCACCTCAAATGGCACTCGCTCATCACCTCCAGTCACTCCCCACAAACTATCCCTTACCATTAATTTGCCTGTTATCACAAAAGAACAAGTCATCACTGGGCTCTCTAAAGCTAGAAACATGACTTTAATAGGCCCTGATGGAATCCCAGGGTACCTGTTAAATAGCTTGAAACATGACCTAACAGACACACTCAGATCTCTAACCACAGTTTCCAGAAAGGCTTTGTCCCAATAGAGTGGAGGGCAGAAACAATCATCCCTCTGCCTAAGGGGCGACCATCAACTGGCTCAATACACTACTACCAATAAGTCTTATGAGCCTCATATGCAAGGTTATGAAAAGGATAATGAAGGACTTGATTAACAACAACAGAAGTAATCTCCAGACTCAAGATCCAACCCAATTTGGCTTCGTCTAGGGCATGTCCTGCCTGCTCAGTCTGGTGGACTTCTTTGAGAAGGTCACTAAGGCCATGGATGAGGGTAAGACAGTGAATACCACCTACCTTGACATGGTCAACGCATTTTACACAATACCTCACTTGGGTATTATAGATAGTCTCACAAAACGTGGCATAAACCTCTACATCACCAGATGGATAGAAAAATGGCTCATGGATAGGACACATGCTGTTAAAGTGTGGGAATCCACATCCAGCAAGTGGCCAGTCACCAGTGGAGTAACACAAGGTTCAGTGCTGGGCCCCTTCTTTTTTTGGGGTATACTTCTCAGATGTCAAGGCAAATATAGATGGCCTTTGGCTGAAAAGTTTACTGATGACTGCAAGATGGCAGCAATGAATGACTCCCTAAACAATGTTGATATCCTACAGGAAGATCTGACACATTCTAATGATTGGTGTCAGAGCCAAGGGTTCAAATTAATGTGAAGAAGTGCATAATAATACACTTTGGTAACTCACATACCCCTGCAAATTACAACATTGAATAAACCCCCTTAAGAGTGGACCTAGTGGTGAGACACATGGGTTCTTAAATAGATAGTAATCTATACTTTGACCACCATGTGTCCACAAGGTGAAAAAATCCTTCTATGTGGCTCAGCTTATAGGTAAGGTCATGACATTCAGATCTAAGGATATCATAATACCACTGTACTAGGCCCCCATCAGATCAATAATCAAGTACAATGCACCCTTTGGCATGCACTTCACCAGGCAACTGCAACAGTTGGAGCATCATCAGAGGTTTCTTACCAAAAAAATACAGGTTATAACCAACATCTCATATCTGGACCGATTAAAAGCCCCATCACTGTATTTAGTTTCTTACCAATTGCTAAGGAATGGTCTGTTCCTGACATAGAAAACAGTCTCTAACCCAGTCCTGATGGAAGTGCTGCATATTCACAAAATTAACTGCATAAGGTTACCCACTTCAAAGATCTAAACTGATCTCTGACAACAATGGATCATGCTGGACAGACAGATATGTGGTTGCCCCCTCCTCTGGAATATGCTTTCGAGTCATGTGAAGTAGAGCCGTTCCCTGACCATCTTGAAGTGCAGTCTGGATTAGTGAATGGAAAATCGCAAATTCACTCTTGGGGTGGCGCCCATGTCTCTTATAGACAGAGGCAGTCTATAAAAATAGTCAAACTCCACCTCACTGACACTTGTTATCTTTCCCTTAGGGATAGAAAATTGAGTAAAACATGGGTAAAAACTGCCTAGGCTTGTTAGGGCTATTGAGTCATTAGCCTAATAAGCTCCTATCAACCTATGAACCTATATCTCTTCTTCAGGTACGTTGGAGCTGCAAGGATGATCACGTGTACCACAAGGCAGATATGCTCCCATATGCTATTCACATGACTGCTCTGCAGCAATGTGTCCCCCACAGGTTTTGGAGATTGATATGTATTCTCCAGCATTGTCATGAGTATGTCATTCATACTTTTTCATTGATTCCAGTACAGATGCCTGATCTCTCCCAGTCACCTATGGCTGAAAATGATGACACCGAGGGTGTTGATGACAGTGTATGTGCTGTGTGCTGTATCTTTAAGAAGCATGTCAAAGACTGAGAGTGCACATATAAATGAGAGGCGCGTGCCACTCCTAGTGCTATTTTGAGAGTGCAGCCAGGGAGTGAGCATGTATGATTGCAGCAGTTAATTTGTATATGAGTTACTTAATTTAAAGTCAGTAAACATCTATCGTGATGTGTTTGTATATAATAAAGCTGCTTGAACAGAACCCACAAATATTCTTCTATTGTGTCCAAAGTAGGAGAGTGACATGGTGCCAGAACTGGGATCACAGAGAATAATATTTGGAGCCATGAGGTGCAGTGATGACAGTGAAGGTAAACTAAGAGAAACAAACATGAAAAAGAGCCAGAAAAGAAGCAAAGGTAATGAGAATTCGCACAAACTGCTTATTTTATAAAAAGGACAAAATGGGGCATTACAAGGGCACAAAATGCATTATTAAACAAGTGGGAGTCATAAAAGGTTTATTAACTAAGGAAAACGTTTAAAGTACAGATGTCTGACAAAACAATTAACAGAAAAGTAAAACGAGTATGTTTAAGGGCAAAATCAGTACATTCAAGGCAAAATGGGCATGTTTAGAGTAAAATGAGCACAAGAAAAATACAATGGGCATGAAAAGAGATTAAGCGAGCAAAACAAATATAATAAGGGCAAAAAGGGCACATTAAGCATAAATAAAGCAAAGTGGCTGCATGGGTTTTGGCAAAGTGCTGTGTTTTGGCATAACTATGGCTTTGTATTGTATCAAGGACATAACTAAAGTTATTTGAAGTATCTCAAAGTGTGTAAATGTGCTTACAGTGTGGGCTTATTACTGTGTATGTATTTCAAAGAGTTATTTGTGTGCAAAGTGCAACTATTTAGTGAAGTGCAGTCAACGTATAGCCGTTTTGAAAAGTTTCTTGTGCTCCATGTGTCTATTCACAAAGTGCCACCATTAGAGTGTTCCTTGCATTGTAAAGAATTGCCTAGAAAAGTACTGCCATTTTGGAGAAGTTTCAGTGTGTTGTGTACAGTTTATTCGCAAAGTGCCACTACTTCGAAATATTATTGACTCTGAGCTTTTCTTGCCCAGTTCATTTGCATCGTGCAGTTTTTTGAAGTGTTTCAAGAGTATTATGTTGCCCTAGAAACTTATTTTGCAAAGTCCAGTTACGCAGAAGCTTTCATCGTGCAGTTATTTGATATGTTTCTTAAACTGATAAGAGGTGATTTCATGCAATATAGTAATTTCAAGAGTATTACAGTGCCCGAGAGAAACTTATTTCACAAAGTTTAGTCTTACAGAGGCTCATTGTGCTATTGGGCAAAGTTACAAGTACTGGCATAAATTTCTGGCATATGTGTATGTGTATGTGTTCATGCTTATTTGCAAAACCCTTCACAGGTATGTGTTAATATGGCAGACAGATTACAGCCCTTATCTCTTATATTTGATCAAAATATTGCAGAGAATTGGAAAATATTTGAGAAAGAGTACGATATTTTTATACAAGCAACTTATTCAGGTAAAGATGCACACACCAAGGCATTCATTTTGCTAAACCTAGCTGGGTCAGAGGCCATAGAGAGCATTCATTTGTGTATGCACCAGCAGTATATGAAGGAGAAGGTGAAAACCGTCATATTGTTGTACAGACTGAGTCAAGGGAAAACCTCAAGTGTTTGAAGCACAAGTTCAGAGAAATGTGTAACCCCCAGAAAAATATTACATTAGAGAAGCATTTGTTTTACATGACAGATCAGAAACCAGGGAAAACTTTTGCAGCTTATATAACTGACCTGAGAAACAAAGCTAAAACGTGTTGGCTTGGTGATTTAAAAGATGAGTTAATAAAGGACAGGCTATTGTGTGGTATTAATAGTGCTGCTGTAAGAAAGATCTTGCTTCGTGACAGTGATTTGACATTGAGTAAAGCCATAGATATTTGTTGAATCCATGAAGTGACAGAAAACCACACAAGTATGCTTGCAAGTGACAAGAGCATGGTTTAAGCAGGCACCAGAGCAAATGTAGATAGCATGCAACACGTGGCAAACAGAAGTAGGCCTAAGCACATGGGAGCCACAGCCCCTGCTGGTTCATCAAGGACACCACATAGTTTTCCAGCAAGTTCTAAGACCAGTTCAGTTAAAGGAGCATGCTCAGTACAGTATAAGCATGAATCAGCAAAACCCAAGTCCAGCTTTATTGTTAACTGTCACAATTGTGGTGCAAATCATGAGTCTAAAAGAAAGAAACGTTTGGCATTCAGTCAGCAATGTCACAAATGTAAAAAATGGAACCACTTCCAAAAAGTGTGAAAATCAAGTAAACCTCACACAGTTGTAAAGAAAGGTCACACAAGAAAGCAGATTGATCAAGTAGAGACACAGCAGTCAGCTTTCTATGTGGATGGTGTATCAGTAGTTGGTTGAAGAGTTGATGCAGTGAATTTATTGTGTTCTGTACTGTCCAGATCAATGGAAAATCCACATAGCTTAAAGTAGACATTGGTTCAAAGTGTAATGTTATATCAGCAGGCACATTTGCTAAAGTGAGAACTAATGGGCAACTCAATGTGGCCAGTAGTGCAAAACGTGTTGCTTATGGAGGTGAAGAGATTCAAACCAAAGGCTCAGTAATGCTTTCATGTTATTTGGCCAAGAACTGTTGCGACTTGTTATTCTGTGTATTCTGAAGACCAGTACAGTCTTTACTGGGTCTCAAAGATAGTTTGTGAATGAATTTGCTTTCTTTTACTAAAGAAGTTCATTACATAAGTGCATCTCCTAATTCTAATTTTTCTTAAGCCATTTTCTCAGAATATGCTGATGTTTTCGATGACAGGTTGGACAAACTTCTAGTTGTGTACTCTATGAAGTTAGACCCAGAGGTCACTCCAGTAGTCAGACCAGCAAGAAGAGTTCTGATACCTATGCAGGATAAAGTTAGGGCTTAGCTGTATAAAATGGTGTAGCAAGGTGTAATTTGTCCAGTTACAGAACCAACTGAATGGGTTAGGGTATTGTCTATGGTAGCAGCTCACAAAAAAGGCTGAGATGAAATCAGAATATGCATTGACCAAAGAGATTTGAACAAAGCATTGAAAAGACCATATCATCCAATGTGCACAGTCGAAGAGGTTGCAGCCCTATTACCAAATGCCAATGTTTTTTTCTGTCCTGGATGCAAAGAGTTCATTTTGGAAGTAATCCTCATTACTAACCACTTTTGGTACTCTGATTGACAGATGAAGATTTCAAAGGATGCCATTTGGAATAAATTCTGCAAGTGAAGTTTTCAGCATGCAAGGGAGAAACTGTTTTTGGGTTATCTTTGTGCCATAATAGTAGATGATTTATTGGCTGGAGGCAATTGTGAAGCAGAATGACAGAAACCTAAACAAAGTTCTAGATAGAGCACATGAAGTAAACTTGAAGCTCAGTCCACTGAAGTGCAAATTCAGACTTCCAGAAGTTACATATTTAGGTCATTTATATACCAGTTCTGGCTTGAGACCAGATTCGACATAGCAAGCAGCTATTCTTGAGATGTCAGCACCAGACGATGTTCAAGCTCTACAGTGTTTCTTAGGCATGGACAACTATTTAGGCAGGTTTATACCAGACTTCACTGAGTTGACAGCACCTTTAAGAGAGCTAATGCTCAAAAATGTTGCATGGTCATGGTTAGAACAGCACCAGAAGGCGTTTGAAAACCTCAAGTAGAAAATTGCCACCCCACCTACATTAAGATACTATGATGTAAACACACCAGTTACTCTTTAATGTGATGCTTCAAAATGTGATCTTGACGCAATTACACTTTAAGAGGACAGACCAGTAGCATATGCATTTAGAACACTTACCCAAACTGAGCTGCTGTATGCTCAAATTGAGAAAGAACTTTTGGCAATAGTATTTGCATGTTCCAAGTTTCATGATTATATTGATGGTCAAGCTATTTAGACTGAAAAAGACCACCAACCTCTAGTTACTATTCTAAAGAAGCCTATGCATTCAGCTCCAGCAAGATTACAAAGAATGGTGCATAAACTGCAAAAGTACAATTTCAAAATGGTCTATAAGAAAGGTAAACTACTCTATCTGGCTGATATATTATCCAGATCACCCAGGAATACAAAGGAACAGCTTAACGCAGAGAAATTTGACTTTGATGTCATGGAAGTGTGTAATTTTACTACCACTAGGCTTGATGAGATGAGAAATCTCACAAAGACTGATCCAATTTTGCAAAAGCTAAATCACTACATTAACATTGGATGGCCATCAATGTAATCTAGTGTACCACTTGAAGTGCAAACATTTTCCTTACAGAGATGAAATGTTGATGGAAGATGGCATCATTTTCAAAGGTCCTAAAATTGTTGTTCCTGCTTCCTTACAACATGAGTACATCCAAATTTTGCATTGTGGTCAACCAGGTTCCACATCCACTAAGAGGCGAGCGAGAGAATTAGTATTTTGGACTTCAATACTGAAAGACATTGATAAAGTACTTTCTTCTTGTTCAGTATGCAATAGTACTAGACTGCATTTGCAAAGAGAATCACTTCAGCTAAGTCCAGTTCTTAAACTACCTAGGTCAACAGTAGCCACTGATATCTCCAAGTGGAACAATCAACACTACTCGGTATTGGTAGATTCTTATTTGAATTGGTTTGAGATTGATCTACTACCTAATCTAACATTCACTGCTATTATTACTAAGCTGAAATATCATTTCTCAGTTCTTGGTAGTCCGCACAAAGTTATTTCTGACAATGGTACTCAATTTACTATTCAGTTGTTTCAGCAATTTGCAAAAGAATGGGACTTTGAGCATGTTACTAGCAGTCCTGAATATCCAGTCAAATGGACAAGCTGAACGTGCAGTGCAGAGTGCAAAGCATTTACTTGAAAGGTCAAAGTGTGATAATACCGATGTTTTTTAAAATTTGGTTAATCTCAGAAGCAAACCCCGTGACGATATTCTTGGCTCACCTGCTCAAAGACTTCTTTCCAGGCAAACCAGAAATATGCTACCTATTAGTTCCAGTTTATTGAGGCCTAAAGCTAAGAACAATAAGACCATCAA
The DNA here is from genome assembly GCF_019279795.1 of Protopterus annectens. NCBI lineage: Eukaryota > Metazoa > Chordata > Ceratodontiformes > Protopteridae > Protopterus > Protopterus annectens. The sequence continues at coordinate 212,940,987 of NC_056730.1, forward strand.
GGGTCAATTATTCAAGAAGCTTTCTATCTAGAAGTCCACTTATGTCAAGTCGAGCAGATGTCTTCGTTCAATGAGGGAAGAAGAGACAGTGAGAATACAAACAGCTAAAGGTTTTGACCGAATTGGTCAATTACAGGTATATGTGCCAAGCCCAGAGACTACTTTGTAGAATCTGAAGGTATGGAGTACAGGAGAAATTGCAGGCATCTTCTTCCTGTACCAGAATCATCATCACAACATTGTTTCAGTGACACAGACTCTAGATCTCAGAGTAAACTAAACATTGTTCCCATTCCAAAGTGCGTTCCTACCTCTGATTCCATTCCTGAAGATGTTCCAAACAATTCTAAGATCAAACATTTTGTAAAGACAGCTCCAGTTGCTAAGCCCAATTCTCAGTTTTATGTCACATTATATGGACGAGCATCCAGGCCCAGGGTGAAATACGCAGCAACATGGACTTAACTCTGTGTGTGTGTGTGTGTGTGTGTGTGTGTGTGTGTGTGTGTGTGTGTGTGTGTGTGTGTGTGTGTGTGTGTGTGTGTGTGTATATATATATATATATATATATATATATATATATATATGTGTGTGTGTGTGTGTGTGTGTGTGTGTGTGTGTGTGTGTGTGTGTGTATCTTACCTTGTGTAAATGCATGATAGAAAACTGTCTGTGATATCTGCATGCCAAATAGATTCATAACATTGCATGTTTCATTTTTTAAGAGGGAGGATGTAGATGTGAGTGTATGTGCTGTGTGCTGTGTTTTTAAGAAGCATGTGAAAGACCGAGCATGCATGTATAAATGCTAGGCACGTGCCACTCCTAATGCCATTTTGAGAGTGGAGCCAGGGGGTAAACATGTATGATTGCAGCAGTTAGTCTGTATATGAGGTACTTATGTGAAATTCAGTAATCGTCTATTGTGATGTGTTTGTAGATAATAAAGCTGCTTGAACAGAACTCACAAAGACTCTTCTATTGCATCCAAAGTAGGAGAGCAACAATGGGCATGGTACAGTCTGATACAGTGGTACTATCAGAAATGTTAACACTGGAGACCATGCACATATCCCTGGATTTGATATGATGCTGGAGGAGCAGACTGAACCTTTGGCATTATCTATGCATTACAATGGATGTTCTGATACTTTTAGCTTTATCCAAGCTGCATAGGAGTCACTACCACAGATAGTAACTGTGAGCCTCACTGCCTCTGAGGTGTGTAAACAATGGCTGTCATAGCAATGACTCCAGGTCATTCTCTGACCTGGGTGCCACTCTTGACACCAGTCAGCAGAAGTTTATGTCAGGGATGTGGGCACTGGCAGTTGCTACACAACATAGAAGAGATTTTGAGTGTGCTGTCTGGCCTGTGTGAAGAAGTAAAACTGCTACAGGGACTGTGGGATAACCTGTACCACATGCAGAGTAATGTGGCATACTGACACCTGGGAAATGCATACCTGCTGAGAGCAGAGGTGACACTCCTGATAGCCATTGGTACATCTATAAAGACACTGACAAATACCCACCATAGCTATACAGGGATCAAAATGTGTGATGGACCATCACAGACCAGGTTTCCATGAATGGCACAAACTGTTCTGTAGACTCTGTCATTGTCATACCAGACCATGACTGTCTCTAATTCTTGCAATGGGTACTGTCATGTCTGTGGCCGATAAATGCTTGATTCTAGTGCAGTGATACCTCAGCAGGCTAACCATTCTGTTTATTATAGTTCAACACTATCCTTTTTCCCAGCTGGCCTACTGTGTGCAATGCCTAGCCCTAGCCATAACCAACTTTGGGGAGATGGGTGCCATCCCCTGTCTTGCCTCACCACAAGGGAGTCTACAGAGAGATTCACATAAATTCTCAAAAAGTGTTACACCATCCATCTTGCAGGGTGCATCTGACCCCACTACTGAAGGTACACACAGTATAACTGGTGGTCATGATATGGAATATCCATCCAAACACTAGAGAATATGATCCCTGACTCTGCCAACCTGCTACCTTCTTAAGTGGCTACCACATCCACTTCCTGCAACTGTTACATCTATGGTAGCATTGCATTCAACTGTTACTAAGCCCTACCCAGCCTGTTGCAAATAAAGATGGCTCCCTTGCCACCACTCTAGTCTGTGTGAGTACAGAAATGCCATATGTACATCATGGCCAATCAGTGCACTCTGATGCAAAGCCTGAGTGTGTTAATACATGCACCAGTTTTACTCTGTGATATCCATGTCATGGTCCATAACTGTAGCCCAAACATGACATCTTTGCCGATAGTGGAACACATAGTACTCATCTCTCCCTTGAATGGGATACCACTACAGCTGCTTCATCCAATGATTCTTCACCTAATTCCTCCAAAGCTAATACCATAGGTTTACCAGGCAGTAACTGCAATGTTCCAAAGTTGCAACTGCTTGCTTAGTATTGTGAAAACCATGAATAATTTACTGTGAGTTTCAAATGCACACTGCAGTGTATTCCACCAGATGTATCTAAGCAGTAGAAGTGGGTCTTCAAGAGTTTTACCACATGTTCAGTAATAGTCTATATCTGCAACAGTTTTGTGTTATAGACCATCTTCTCCATGGTTGGGGAAGGATCATCAGCTAATGTTCCAAGGCTTATCTTAGATTACTGAAACGCACAACAGTGGACACCATTATGTGTAAACTGCATCACCTCACATGAAATACTGTTCCAGGTCACACATAAGCCAGATGTGGAAATCATGGGAACTGCCTGGATGGCAAAGAAAAAGAACCATTTCTTATAATGCATATGGAGGGAACTTTTTTTTTCATTTTTAGTAAGGTTTGCTTTATATTTATTTTATTTCAGTTTGCTTTTTGACTAGTTAAATGAGCTGACCCATAGATACCCTCATCATCCATGTCCTGGGTAAAAAAAAACTTCAAGAAATGCAAGCAATAGCCAGTAAACAGTATACAGAGAATCAGACTGAAACAGTACAGTCAGTTAGAGGATATTATATTACTACAGATTATGATAAAAAACAGTACAAAATAAAACATAGTGTTGTTATCAGCAGCAAAGTAAGGGCATTAAATCTGAACAGGCAAAGTTATTGTGCCTCTGCTATCCCTCTAGAGCAGCAGCACTTGTTATCAGTTCATACATGGAGCTTTAGGGTAGTGAAGAATACAGACTAGGAAAGAAAACCCAGATGTGGCCTGGTTACAATTCAGAAGACTGGGTACATTAAAAGAGAAGACGTTTGAGCAACAGTATTGATTATATCATAATCATGAGAAGGAGATGATTAAGGCATTTAGTGTTCTTTTAGGAGAGAAATAGGACTGTAAGTATATAATGAAAAATATAACAGTGATGGGGAATTTAGTAAGTCACTGAAACATTAATGAATAACAAGCCATACTTCCTTTCTGAGTAAAGTACAAAAGTGCCCATTGTTAGGAGAGTTCCTATTAACCTACATGTTTTAACCTAGAGGCTTTGAAGCCTATGAACATTGATGAGTGAGTAAGGGATCAGAAATAGGAAGGCATAATCAATAGATGGTACGAGGACATCCTTTCTAAGTATAATATATGTCTGTCAAAGTGCAGTGTGTGTTTTAATATGTAAACCATTTATTGTGTTTTACCTATATGTAGCACAAGACAGAGATGAGTCTAAGCAGAGACCTACAAATCCGAACTGATGAAAACTTTTTACTTACTTCAAAGCAACTAACAGGAGTTTCTAGTTCTGAGTTGCGCTGGTAATCTGAGCTGCAGTGCCAAAATGCATGCACTTAGTTTTGGGATGGTTTATATTAATTTATTTGCTTTTAAACTTGAAACACGTAATGGTAGGATTTTTACCATGGACACAGTTAATCATTTTGGAATATTAGTCATATAACTTGTATCACAACACCTTCTGTATATAGTCTGGCCTTTAGTCCAGAGTAATCCATAATTATGGTGTTAATAAAGATGGTCTAGGAAAATAAGCTGGGTTCAAGAGGTGTATGGCAGTCATGTCAGTAATGGGTCTGGCCTGCATGAGGTATTAACAGCCGTTATGAATGACCTATTCTGAAAGTAGCTTTCATACCATTTTTTTCCATCTGAGTTTTGTCTACACTTTAGCTCATTTAGTAGATGGGGATTTGAAGATGAATTGAATGTTTTTGACAGACCATTAAGCAGAACATCTGTAAGCTCATCCCTCAAATTTGCACTCTAAATTGTACCTGTATGACAGCTGCAGTGGAGGTTTGGCCTTAATGGAGGCCACACTACTCTTCACACAATATCCACACCTGCTTTTAAGTTCTTCAGTTGCAACTGTTTAAAACTTCTTGTCAGGTATGGAACAGAAGTCATCTCCATCAAAAACTGGTTACAGTACAAGGAACAGCTGATCAAGGTGCAAGAATGAATGTAGTGGAGTTCCAAAGCTGGGAACATACCCTGCTCTACTGGAAAGCTGATTATGTGCCTTATAAATGGGTGCCCATTGAAAGTATGAGGATGATAACTGTAATCCTTCTATCAGTGTGAATTTAAACGTGAATGAGTGGAATGCATATTAATTCTGAGATTGTGGTATTTTGCAGTATTTCCCCTAAGTCCAAGTTACTGGGATGTCAGAGCAAGTATACCTAAATAGCAGGGGTGTGGGTCCACAAAAACCCAAGTTAGGGGGTGCATGGGGATAGAAACCTGTGGGACTGAAGTTCCCTTTAAAAATACCATAACAGTGTAACAGCAATGTTCAAAATTCACATTTTTCCCAGGAATGCAGTTTAATTTCTAAAATGTCAAGACTCACAGTATCTGGTCCAACACTTCCGACAGGGAGCTCTTGATAGGAGGAAAGTACACAAGCACAGTGTCAGAACAGATTGCTTTGGGTGGAATTATTTTAGGCACTGCCTCTAAGCAAGCTACAACAGAAAGAATATTTGTGCTCTTTGGAAATAAGAAAGCATAGGTGAGCTTTGTCTGTAAAAATTGCAGTGTGAACAAAAGATACCATCAGAAAAGTACATACAACCGATTCAAAGATGGCTGCCATGCTGTAAACACTGCTAAACTGCAGCTCTTCAATTAACCTGAGGAAAATCTCTGATCTGAGTGGGTATCAGGAGGTTTAAATATCAAATTGATGATAAAAAGTTGCATTTATATTTACCTAATCTAAAATCAGTTAAAAAAGTGGGGAAAAAAAGTATTTATCCATCAAGATTACAAGTGATTACTTTGCTCTGAAGAGAGAAACAAACAAAGGACCGTGTGTTTTCTTTATTCTGCCTTTCTGCTTGGGGAAAGAAAAATCTTGCAACAAGGAAGAACCATGGAAACAACTACTACTAAGACAAAGTTGTCAGAACTACAGTCACCAGTAAAGGATGGAACTGCGAAAAAACAAAGGATTACTAGACAGCAGGAACAACAGAAACCAGAAACTAGATCCAGGACTGATCAGCCACTAAACATGGAGGATATCAAACACGCTTTACTACCTATACAGGAAGCTCTAAAGGACTTGACCTCACAAATACAAACATTTGGAGTTTTATGCAATCAATTGCTTCAGAGAATGGACAAAACTGAGACCAGAATTTCTGAAATAGAGGACAAAATTGACATGCTGGAGAAAAAATCAAAGGTATGTGATGTGGATGTACAAGCCATGCAAAATAAACTTATTGATTTAGAAGCAAGGTCTAGAAGAAATAATATTATTATAAAAGGAATCCCTGAAAACATCCAGTATGCAGAGCTAATACCAGCCATAACACAAATATTTGAAATCCTGTTAAATGATGCTGATGGGGTGAAACAGATTGTAATAGAAAGGGCACACAGAGTGCTGAGAGAGGTACAAGCTTCTACTATGCCTAGACCTGTATATGTTAAGATATTGAACTTTCAAGATGTTAGCAAAATACTGTTTACTGCAAAAATAAATGGTGGCTATGTTATGTGGAAAAATGTTAAAATATTTCTGGCTCAAGATTTACCATTACAAGTAAGGCAGGCTAGACAGTCTTTATCTGCTTACTGTAAATTTCTGATTGATAAACAAATTAAATTCCAGATGAAATACCCCAATATGCTTACATTTATGGTGGATGGCACTAAATATTCTGTTTCCAATAAAAATCAGGCAAAATAAGTGTTTCTGAAAGTTTTTAAAGTTCTACCTGCATCAGAGGGCTGAAAAGAACTTCCATTGAGACTGGCATGTTCCTGTAGTCAGATCCAGCATGTATTTTACCTCAAGGCTTTTCTAATCCTTTGTTTCTTCACTAAACTGTTCAGGCCTCTGAAAAAACAATAAAACTGTTTGTTTATGCTAATCTGAGGGTCTGCTGTCTGGTTTCCAGACTTTTATGACCTCCAAGGTCTATTTCCATTGTATGGTAAACAGGAAATGCCTGGATTTCAACTGAGTGTCGATTTGGATGTAACACTTCCTGTGGTCCTGCTGTGAAAGAGGTCCCCCGTCGTGACTATTTCTGATGGTTTCCTGGCTTGAGAAGACAAAGAGAACTGAAAATAATATGTTAATGTTCTTTTTATAACGAAATAACATTACAGTATGTACTTAAAGCACATAATAACATGTACTTTTACTATTTTTTTCTTCTTTTATAGGTGTGAACCAAAATCGTTTTTTTTACTATATGCAGTGAGTGGCAGGCACTGTGTAGGGTACAGATTTAAAATGTAGGATGCATTTTTTTTTTCTCTCTCTCCTCTCTTCTGTAAAAAGTTTATGTACATAATGATTGCAACAAAACAGATACTTAAGGTAGGATAAAATAAGTACCCAATTTACTAAAACTTTCTTTTACACAGTAATAACCTTAGAAATGAGATTTGTTTAACTAATAGTTAAACCAAAGCTGTAGTTAAGTAGCGGTGTTTGGTAGGAAATGTGTAGTTTAGACTTTGATGTAGATATGCTAGAATATATATGTTGTAAATTTAGGAAATGTTTTAAATGTTATTACCTGAAGTTTTTCAATGTGTTGGTGTGTTTAACCTTGTTTATATTTTCTCTTATACAAGACCTATATAAATCCTGGTCCAGGGGTAAAGTGGGTAAGCACTGGTTAGGGACAGGATGTAGGAAATGCTTCCAGATTAGATATAGTGTACAGTCAATACATGTCAATTTGATAATTCCCCTCTTATATTGTTATTTGATACCAAGACCTGCGAATGTGGGAGTTGAACTCATGGAATGTTAAAGGGCTCCAGAACTTGAAGAAGAGAAAGCTGTTGCTACACATATTATTACAGGACAAAACACTGTTTGTATTTCTACAGGAAACACATTTGATGAATGAACAATGGAATGATATTAGAAAAAGAACTGGATTAGAGAGCTAGTGACATCAGAAGGTAAGACAAACAGTGCAGGAGTGGCTATAATTATTAAAACCCAATACAAAGATAGGATTTTAGATTCCAAAGTGGATCCAAATGGGCGATGGTGTTATGTGATTTTATCGGATAATGCATTTGATAAACCTATCCTACTTTTGAATATATATGCCCCATGTAATGATCAACACAGTTTCATAGCATCATTATATCCAATATTAACACAATATGATGGTTATTATTTTGTTGTGGGTGGGGACTGGAATACCTATCAAAATCCAAAGTTGGATAGGTCTTGTCCACACAGAGCATTTAATAAGCAGGCTGGGATAGCATTAAATGATTTTAAGGAAGATTTTCAATTATATGACCCCTTTTCTTATTCACAAGATATTAATAATGCAAATAAATACACCTTCTATTCACCATGCCACAAAATGTGGGCTAGAACAGATTAATTTTTGATATCTAAAGCACTAATGAATTTAGAACCAGTGGTGGTTATACATACTCGTCATCTATCAGATCACTCAAAAATTTCGTTAAAATTTTCTAAAGATTTAAAAGACACAAGAAGGCATAGGGGTTATAATTGGTCACTCAACCCAAATCTTTTAAGTAAAAAAGAGATAGCAGATGGAATTATAAAATATTTGAAAGAATTTACAGATAGCTTAAAGCTCCAAAAACATACTCCTGACATTGAATGGGCGACAGCTAAAGCTCAAATTAGAGGATTTCTTATACAAAAAGCCTCATATTATAAGAAAATTCATAATAGTGATATTCAAAAACTAGAAATAAGAATAAAACAACTTGATAATGAGCTGATTCAGAATTTTAATGCTCAAACTGAGGAGGAAATGTTGAAGCTTCAAAGGGATCTCTTTTTGCTTCATAATAATAAATTAACAATTCAAGAACATAGGTGTTTAGTGAAATATGCTAATAATGTTCAAATACCATCAAAAGCACTGGCAAGGATTATAAATCAATCAAAACAACTGGATATATTTTGGAAATTCAGTATAACGACACAATATATTCTAAAACTGAGGATATTGTTGATGTTTTTGGGAAAATCTATACTAAGGTGTATGAGGGGCAAACTGATAGGTCTCTACATAACCAGAATAAAAGTTTTCTGCAAAAATTAACTTTCCAGAATTAGAAGAGAGCCTGCAAAGTGACCTGATTAAACCTATTTCTAAAGAAGAAATAGTATATACAATTCAACATATGAAAGCACATAAGTCGCCAGGGCCTGATGGTATTACAGCTGAATTTTACAAAGAGTTGGCTGATAGTTTGGGAAAAGAATTGTCTCATGTATTTAATTATATAACTAAAAATAAAATTAGTGACCCCCACCTCAATGCGTCAAAAACAATTTTCATACATAAAACCAATTCAGATACCCTTAACCCAGATAATTACAGACCAATAGCACTAATGAATGTGGATATGAAAATTTTAACATCAATTATAGCATCGAGACTAAAGAAGGTTTTGATATATCTAATTTCTAAGGAACAAGCTGGATTTATGGCAACTAGACAAACTAGCGATAACACACTTACACTGCATAATATGATGACGTATGCTAAACAAAACAACTTTAATATCTATGCTCTTATAATAGATGCCCAGAAAGCATTTGATAGAGTAGACATAAAGTTTTTGTTTGATGTGTTACCCTATTTTAACTTGCCCCAAGAATTCATTCAGATACTACAAATATTATATAGTAATCCATACACTACGCTATACATCAATAGGACTTATTCTAACAGAATACAGATTAAAAATGGTACTCGTCAGGGTTGTCCCATGTCCCCTTATTGTTTAACCTATATCTAGAACCCTATTTTTATATATCAAGCAAAATTTGTATCATAATGCACCAATAATTTATAGGAATAAAATATTAATGTCAGCATTCGCCGATGATCTTATTATTTATTGTACAACCCCAATTTCGGACAGTGAAAAGATATTAAAGCTCATAAACGAATTTTCGGTAGTTTCTAATTATAAAATTAACTTACAGAAAACGAATATCTTCCCGTTAAGAACCCCAAAACCTTTTTCATTAATGGCCCTGATGGGGAAGTTAACATGCAAAGAAAATATTAAATATTTGGGTATCAACTTCTACGGATAATAAGGACTTTTATAACAATAATGTTAACCCAGTATGGGAACACATAATAGCTGATTGTGACAGATGGAAGAATTTAAAACTACCGGTATTAGCAAAAGTATCAATAGTGAAAATGAATATACTACCACGAATGTTATACATATTTAGGTCTGCCCAATTATCAATTTCAAAAACAGTTTTTAAACAAATGCATAAAGATCTAGCTAAATTTATCTGGAACCCAAAAAGAACTAGAATATCTTATGAGAAATTAATGACCCCTAAAACAAGAGGGAGACTTGAGCTACCAAACTTTGAAGCATATTATTTGATTGTAAATGCTAATCAAATTTTAAGAATTGCTAATTATGATGTAACGAATACAAAATGAATGCAAAAGACTGTAACAGTACTGAACCTTAGAAAACACAAGTTGAAAGGCACCACACTCTCCGAAGAATGCCCAAATGAATTCGGATGTTAAATTTCAGCTTCCGTTTTGTAATAAGTACTTTAATGGCTCAAGATAACCAAAAAAATATTTAGGCAGGTCGAATAAAGTTCTTTTATTCCACAACACCACCACAAGTAAAACAATATGATAAACACAAGCGCTTTCGCCCATTCGTAACGGGCTTTTTCAAGTGTGAAAAGCCCGTTACGAACGGGCGAAAGCGCTTGTGTTTATCGTATTGTTTTACTTGTGGTGGTGTTGTGGAATAAAAGAACTTCTTATTTCGACCTGCCTAAATATATTTTTTTAGTTATCTTGAGCCATTAAAGTACTTATTACAAAACGGAAGCTGAAATTTAACATCCAAATTCATTTGGGCATTCTTCGGAGAGTGTGGTGCCTTTCAACTTGAGAATACAAAATGGATAACAACTTGGGTGGTCTTGAATCATAAGCATATTTTGGATAGGAAAATATATCCTAAAGTATTACCCTTTATGGACAAAATTAGTCTGATAAAATATGGGGTCATGGACCACGTAATAACCTGTGTCTCATCTTTGCAAACTTTATTTCAGTCCATAGATTTATTGCAATATATGATGGTTCTTCAACCTTTCCACAGGAATCCTAATTTTAAACTAAATAATCAGCTGATCGATCTCAGCAAATTTCCATTAATAGTTAATCTGACTCTATTTGATGTTTTTAATAAACTTGACTTATCGGCTTTACAAATTAGACAGGAAATGAATCTACCTAGAAGTTACATTGTTATAATGAGACAAGTTAAAGAACTTGCCTTGAGCTATTTTAGGAACTTTAAACCTGCAGCCGGATTTGTGGATAAGTGCTCTGAATTGTGGCAAACTATCCAACAAGACACTAAATTTATAGCAACTGCATACAAATTAATTAAGGATTTGACATTTCAGGACAAAATTTTGCTTTCAGAGTATTGGGTAAACAAAGTAACAGTAACAGACAATCAGATATTAAAAGCAATTGATATAACTAGGAAATCAGTTTCTTTTCAAAAACTGATGTACAAATTGATGATTTGGAACAATGTATATTACACACATCTTAGATTACATAAATTTAACCCTAGGAATTCTCCAATTTGTCCATACTGTGCAGATCAAACAGCGGATCTTCTTCATATGTTCTGGAGTTGTAAATGCGTATATAAACTTTGGAACTCTCTTAAAGTACAACTGCAAAAATGGGTTATCAAAGTTCTACACTGTCATGGGAATTTATGATTCTACACATTCCTCCAAGAGAGCTTTCCAGATCGCAAACTATTATTTGTCTGAATATTTTTTTGCTGATGAAACTCTATATAGCCACAAATTGGCTAGAACCACATAAGACATCATGGAATAATTTTAAGCTTGTGGCTATAAAACATATACTAGCACATAAATTACTTCTGAAACAAACTAACAAAAATATTAATAACCTGAAAATATGGGAAAAGGTCTTCAATACTATATTAGCATGATACTGATTTTAGGAATACATTAAATATAAGAAGCATTTCATGTAGATATTATATAAATGGTTTGTAGTAGTTATAGTGTATTATGTGTGTGATGTTTATTGTATTTTTGTAATTTTTTTGGAAAATATATTTCAATAAAAATTTATTATGGAAAAAAAAAAAAAAAAAAAAAAAAAAAAGAAAAGTACAGACAACCATTGTATTTTGACTTAATTATAACAAATGCTGTATTCAATGGAATACTGCTATGTGTAAAGGAAAATTAGTTAGATCACAGAAAACCAGCTCAGTAATGGAAAACCTTCTAAAAATGTAATAATCAGAGCTGTTGTTTATATGATGAAAGAAACATATTATTGCATTGGTTTCTGTCAGTTTAAAGTGTTTGAATTATGACTGGAAGAATATTTTAAAAGGTATGACCTTGCTTTCTTAGATTTGATTTTGTGTACTCTTGGTAACCTGCTAAACCCTATGTATTCCCACAACATGATATGTTTTTCCAGGATTTTATCTGGAATGGGATGCAGTCAGACCCTTTTTTTTACAACTCTCAGAGGTGAAGACAGGATAGTGCCCCTAGACTTGAACAATTTTGGAAGTAGCTTATCTGCTCCAGGCTTGCTGTACTTCAGAAGTTTCCATAGCAGAATAATAACCTGAATAAAAGTCATTACGTCAAATTTAAACTTGGACTGATTCCAGTAGTAAGGGGGGAGGGGTTATAACCGAGAAGAGATGAATGTGAATAGAAAGCATCTACTAACAGAAATCAGTCTGTGGACCTTTAGATACTAACCACTTGTAAGAAGGTGAAGTTATATCATGCCCTTCTAATAGAACAGCGGACATCTTACCCTGCTCCTTGTCATAGAGGCCTAAAGCACTAACTATGAGCAAATGACCGAAGATCAATAAGGGGTTTGAACACTTGAGGAGCCAAGCAACCAGGGTGGGATGGAATGACCAACATCTGCTTACCTATGCTGAGGTATGGAGATAGTTCAGTGCTGACACCTACTGCAGGGAGATAGAAACAGAGAGACAGAGAAAGACAGAGAGAGAGAGAGAGAGTTGCACTGCATGGACTGTGGCATGATGTGTTGATGTGATAGTTGTCATGGGCATGTTCAGGGAAATGCATGCCCACAGAATAAGGCATTGCAAGTGAGTGCCAAAAATAACTCAGTGAAACTTAAATTAGATTTTTTTTTTTGCAAAGGATAAGCCCCTGCCTCCAATCCTCCTCCCCATATCTGCTATGTCCTGGGACTTACTCTACATTCCCATATTAGTGTATACCAACTTTACAGTCAGATAACAGTGGGGTAAAGGGGAGATACTATTGGCACAAAAAGAAGTTTGCAGTTAATTTACTGTGTGACTCTTTCTCTCACTTAAAGAGTGCTTGACCCAACTGACATATTCCTGCTGCTGTTAAACAGGGGATAGGACTAAAGAACAACAAAAAACAATGGTTGGCTTTTACCCCACTAGGAATCAACTGGACTGATCTGAAATAGAAAGGTTGATATTTGCCAGTCAGTGAAATGAAAAAGTAAATATAAAAAAGACAGCTGACTTCTTTCCAAAACTGTTTAGCTTTGTTAAGTTGTAAGATTTATCAAGCTTTGAAGAAGTTGGCTTTTGACTTGCATATCTGTTTTTTATGGTTATTTATAAGTATGACTAAGATATTTTAGTTGACATTACTGACTATTTTCTTTAACATGAACCAAACATTGTTTCTGATCTTCATGGCCTTCCTCAGATAAGTTGACTACAGATTATTTTCTTCTTTAAGTGAAGAACAGAGAATAAATGTTAAACATTTTGCTTAGTATTTCTACAGCAGAGTTAAGGGATTTGTTGTTAATGGGAACCCAGTTTTAGACAATTTGGTCTATAAAGGGTATTCATAGGTATTGGTGGATGCTCTGTTTTAGATAATACATACATACATAGATATGAATATTTCAAGCACTGGCATTAATGCCTTTCTAGCTTGCCAACATACCAAAACACTTGTTCCCATAATGTGTCCAGGCTGTTCTTAAAAATATCTAAACTAGTACTTGCTTTAATGTAATTTGGTAGTCTGTTCCATGCATTAGCTACTCTGTCTGAGAACCAATTAGTACACTTCTCATTCCTACAGAATCTTCTATATAGGTTGTCTGATGCTTCTCTAGTACCTTTTGATAACCCCAAATATTCCCAGAGGTAGTTGTCACTAAATGCCCTATATACCTGAATAAGATCTCCTCTTAGATAGCTATAAGAGACACTGTACGAGTTCAGATATTTTAGTCCTTCATAATAACTTAAGTTTTCACATCCATGGATGCCCTTGGTATATTTACACTGTACTCTTTCCAGTTCACTCATGCTTGTTTTCTTAGAGAATTTCCATATTGTTATTCCATACTCAAGTTTGGGACTAATAACTAACAAACAATTACTTCATTATTTTTAATTTCCTAGACTTTATAAATCTTTTTATACAACATATAGTTCTATAACTATCATTAACCAATTGGTCGATATGATTAGAAAACCTCATAGCTGAATCTATCCATGTACCCAGGTCCTTAAATGAGTCCACAGTTTCAATCACTGTGTGCTGTATTAAATATTCACCTTTCAATTATGCCTACCAAATCTCATATGCTTAGTTTATTATGTATTTATCATCATACTATTCTACTGTGCCCAAATGGTCACTTTAGTCAAGTTATTTTGCAGACATGCCTTATCTGTAACACATGTAATCAGTTTACCCAATTTCAGGTCATCTGCATATAGACTGTAGAACACCTTAGATGAAAAAGGTAGGTCAGAAAGATACAATCTAAACAAATAAGGGCCTAGGACAGAACCCTGTGGGACACCCTGACTTTAACCAAGGATTTCTTCTGTCCATTTGCTGTATGATATTTGCCATGTCCTAACTGTAAGCCATGCAGTTATCCATCTTATCAAGAGTACATCAATACCTAGTTGTACAAATTTTTTGATCAGTGTTATGTGCATGACCCTGTCAAATGCAGAAGTTAAATCTATATAAATTACATCACAATTCAGGATTTGATATTCACCTTGGTTAGTTTCTCACTGAGACAGAATGTTGGATTGTGTTGAAGGCCTCGGCCAAGTTATGATAGGATGTGTTGCACAACTTTGACTGTGTGTATGTCTCTGGTCACAGTCTTGAATCCCACATGGTTTTGTAGCCACAAGCTACCCTTGAGAACACTTAACTGGAACACATCTAATGTTCCAAGGCCACCTATGTCCTTGTGTCTGAGAATGCAAATTGTTTCAATTGCCTTACAGCAGATGTTGCATAATGTTATGGATCTGTAATTACACTTGTATTTTGCCGATCATCCCTTGCATGGTTGAAAAATGGTCACTGTATTCCATTCAGTGTGGACAACAGCAGTATTCAGACCGTGGTTGAATATGGTGCCTAGGGGAGTAGCTCACTACTGAAGCACATGAAGAACACAGGCCAGAATGCCATCTGGTCCCATGGAGACAGTGCTCTTAGTCTTGGAGAGGGCACTGCTAACTTTCTTTTTGTAGATACCACAGCTTGGAGGTGACGTTGTATACATAGTTTGTAGCAGGAGTGGTGGTGTCAGGAAGGACACTGTTCAGTCAAATGTGTGTGCTAGCACATTTAGAATTTACATTGGGTCAGTGTGTGCGATACCATATACAATTAGTTCCAAATACATCTGAGTTATATATATCAGTTTGCAGATGCAAATGAAAGAAGCTTTATGGTTATCCCTGGATATACTTTGTAAATGATTAACATGGTTGCTCTGTGAGGGTTTTTGAAAGTGTCTTACTTGCATGTTTATGCTGAGGATAGTGGTCTTCCAGTCCTGGTTTCTCAATGTTGTATTTGTAAGCAGCAGCTTCTTTCACTTATTGTATAATGTAGTATTGACAGACATCCACTGGTATGGTTTGTATTTTATAGAGGATCTTTGAGCATATCAGGCATGGCTGTGTGAATATATTTGTGGAGATGTGGAGATAGGGCATCAGTGAGTAACTCAACTATAGCTGTCAATGTCCTTTGTGGAAATTGGGGTTTGGAAGTACATTAGACCATCCCTTAGGAGGGTGTAGCTACGTTGGATGATGTTTTTGAATCCAAATTCTTCTTTAGGGAGTTCAGTAGCTATATTTACTTCAATATGGTTGGATTAACAGTGCAGGCAGTACACATGTGCCATTAAATTGTTTACTCATATTGTTGAGGAACAGGTTTGGAATATGAGATAACCTTACATGGTGCTGCACTATTTCTTCCATGGCATTTCAGTCCACAAACTCCAGATTATGTTGTGCAAGTAAATTTGTTGTCGTAGAATTATCCCGATCAATGGATGAATAGTTTCACTCACCCCTGACTAGGTTGTTTTGTTCTACTTTATTTGTTCCATGTAGTAATAAACAAGCTGTATGGATTTTCATGCTTGTAGACAGTGACCTATCAATGGAGATAACATGAAGGAGGTTCCTATCCACAGTACACTGGATATAGAATAACTCCAAATAGTTATCTTCTCTAACCAGTCTGGAGGTATAATTGTCTTCAATGTGAATAGAAATGACACCTCCTGTGATTCACACAACTTTGTTCAACCAACCATTCATTTTGTTCAATTCAACCATTTGTTGTCTGGATGTTTGGAAGGCATTGTATTGGCAACACTTCTACTTATATCAGGATTAGAACCATCAACAGCAATGCAGCTTCATCAAACAGGGTGGCTACCTTGGTCCTTTTGGCCATGGAAGCAGCTTGCCAGAACTGGGGCATTCATCACAAAACCACCTGCATAAAGATGTACACTGCTATCAAACCATGCACTATATATTGTACAAGTACTTCCCTGTATTTTATTTGGACATAGAGCAGTTAGTAGTCACACAGCCTGTCGTAATGATGCTTACAAATAATCATCTCTTTGTGTTACATGTGTGTGTTTGTTGTTAAGTCATCAGTTACCTAACACCTGCAATGTATAATCAAATCTTTAAAATTGTCCTGAAAATGTGGGGAATAATAACTGTGACATAAACACGCATACACCATGGGTTTGGGGGTAGCATAGCTGAACTACTGTAATAGCAGTTACAAGGGGACACTCCTGTTTTGTAGAGTGGGGGAACAAACCACATTTACTGTTAGGGTACAAAGTCTGAAGTCAGAAACTGCAAAGTGTTGTCTCACTTTCTAACTTCTCTCTTGAATGATGTACCAGAATTCTGCTGAGCTAGTGCTGTGTGACTGTTTCATGCCTGACACATACTAATTACATATGGACACATATTAGTAATATAGTTGTCTATAGTCACATATTTAGTTGGCACCTCACAGGAGGAGGTTCTCTGGTTTGATTTTCAGCTGGAGTGCCTTCTGTGTAGAGTCTACATGTCCTCCCTGCTGTCACTTGGGTTTCCTCCGGGTGATCTGGTTTCCTTCCACATCCCAAAGACATACTGGAGGTGAATTGGACACTCTAACTTGGCCTAGGTGTGAGTGTGTGCATGTGTGTGCCTTCTGTGGAAGGTTGGGTGCCAGTCTTGCAACTCAACACCATAAAACTCAACTGCCAATCGTTCTGGGGACTGTTGTTCCATTGTGAGGATCCCTAATGGGAAAAGCCGAAAGGTGAAAGGAGAAGAAGAAGTCACATGATAATTTTAGTTCTCTACAAAACCACCACTATTTACTTGCATACTGTATCAAGGTAATAGATACAAGGATATGTCATAATACTCTTCCAGAATACAGTCTAGGTTCAGGCAAATGCATTGCAAATGCAGCAGTTGATACAACTGTAGTTCAGGGCTGACTTTGTCTGATGCAAGCAGTACACAGCCAATCTACAGACAGATACAGGTTGTGTGAGCTGCCTGGCATCAATTTTAATATATGTATGTGAGTAACAGAAAGGTATTCATCCCTAGGTCCCTAAGTGGTCAATAAATGTGTCATGCAATATCTCTTAGCCAAAACAATGGCATACTGAGCATACCTACATCTTCCTACAGGGATATCCTCTGGGAGTTCCTCCTCCGAGTTCTCCTATGACTCCGGCTGTGGTGACCTAAGAGTGGGTGGGGGATGTGTGTCCCTTCCCCTTACTGATCCTGCTGCAGCTGTTCCCACAGGATCAGATTATGGAGCATAGCACATACTGTGGATATTTGTGTACATGTGTGTAGAGAATACTGCAAGACTCTGCCTGATATATCTAGGCACTGGAACCATGATTTCAGAAGCCCAAACACACACAATCTATGATGTTTCTAGTTTGTGCTTGTGCCTCATTATGGCATTCTTCTATGGGTGTGTGTGCATTTCTGATGGGTGTCATCATCCACAGTTCCAGGGCATAGCCAGCATCCCCCGGTTATTATGTCCTGTGAGATGTCCTCCCTAGAAAACATCTGGTAGAGCTGGGATGTGTGCCAGATATGGGAGTTATGATAACTGCCAGGGTTTCCAGCACACACATTCAAGATAATTCCCTGGATATTACACATGACATGGAAGCTGATGAAGTGATGTCCCTTGCTGTTAATGTAGATCCTACCCTACTCAGCAGGTGGTGCTTTGATGTGTACATGAGTGCAATCTATGGCACCCAGTACTTCAGGGTAGTGTGCTACATGGTAAAACTGATGCAGATTGCTGGCCCTCTCCTTAGGGGAAAGGAGAAAAGATATGTGCTCACTGGCATATAGGAGCATAGCATTCAGAAACTGGTGGAGTATCCTAGATGCTGATGCCTAAGACACTCCCATTATGTCCCCAGTTGGTCTTTGAAAAGGACCTGTAGCTAATATCCTTAGGACTACACATACCTTAGTTTCCACTGGGATGGGTTCCCCTCAGTTGGCTCTGGCTCTGAGTTGGGGTCGGAAGGGGTCACTGAGTTCTTCTAATATGTCACTGTCCACCCTGTAGCACTCGACAATCTCCAGCTCCTGCAGCACCTGGAAGGTTATCCTGGGCCTGAACACTCTTCTCTTTATGTGCCTAGGCCTATTGTCAGCAGCAGGAACAGCACTGGCTTCAGCCTCTAGCACATAGAGATGAAGAATAGCTGCAGCAGCCCCTAGCATTATCTCAGTTAAATTTTCCAAGTCTCTACTCCAATGGTTTTGATGTAGTAAGGGAAAATCAGAATGCAGAGTGTATGCATACTATACACATTTTTTGAGTAGGTACACCATGTAAGACTGCCTAATTAAGATGCAATTCACCTGTTTAGGCTGTAGTTAACATGAATTAAAGCTCCTGCTTCAGTGCGCAGTAGTGCTGTGTGCACACCATCATGCAGCAGAGTGTAACTATGCATAACTAATGTAAGGCATCTCAACATTTTCTGTTTTTATCCCTGTTCTCATGAAATGGTCAGACAATGCTATTTACTGCAAGTTCAACTTTATTTGTATAAGCTGCAATGTTGCAACATTTTAAGAAAAGTTTGCATATCCTGCACTCGAACCCAGCACCATACACACTCCTATCCAATACTTAATATCTGTCACCAGAGATATAGCTACACCAAGTTTTGTACCTTGAGGATATTAACAGAGTGAAGCCCCATTTACAGGGTTTGTACGATGACCAGTGGTGCTCAGTAATATCAATTGAATGCATCCAGTATCTATTTTTGGATGTACAGCTCATGTCTAACACTAGGGTGGTCTAGTCATGCAAACAAGTTATACATTGACAAAACCACTTGTGGCAAGCAGCACACTGCCCAACATGTGCAATACACAAGAAAACAAAAGAAAGTGACCTGACACACCCTCCTGATGTCATCGACATCCACTGGAAACGTAAACACTGTGTAGGAACCTACACGAAGTGAACATCCCTACACGGTTCCTGTTTTTTGTGATTCAACAAATGCAATGAATTTTGCACTCATTTGCATAAAAAGCATGCTGACAGCCTGGAATCTACATGGTTAGTAGCCGTGTAAGCTGCTTAACATCATGGGAACATGTTTTTAAAGACACAAAGCAGGGTATTACTTTACCTATGGCTACAGTACATTATACTCCTCTTTTACATGACTTTTTTGGCAATCATAGTTAAAACGATTTGCAGCAAGTGGAGCACTGTGCAATCATGAGTGGAAAATAAAACAGTAATCTGACACAACCCCTTGATGTTTTCAGGCATTGACAGTGTATATATTGCCCATTATATGTGTGTTATTACCTTTTCAGGGGAATTCTGTCCATATTTCTGGACTTTTGCATCCTCTTGTTTCTGTGGAGACTCCTGCACATGGACTACCAACACGGATATGGAGTCTACATGTTTTTATTAGAGGTTGTTGGAAAACTCAATTGTGATGTTTAACTTTAGGTTCATAGGTTGGTACTATGCTAACTGCCGTTGCGAGCCATTTTAAGCCTAGCCAATTATCCCTTGTGAGACTCAAACCCTGCACTTTATGCTTGGAAGTCAAACACCTTAGCCATTAAGCCACATTCCCAACCCATCATTAGCATAAATTTCAGCTAGTTATGCTGAAATATGCATTCCACAAAAATTTCGATAATTGCGAGTAAGTCCATGTGATTGCATGCTGCTACACAGTTTACTGAATCTAAAAGTGTTCTCACCCATGTTCACATCCTGCCATGACACTCACTTGGAAAAAAAGACCGTGTAAGCTTTTTTGAATTCTCCAGTTAGTGTGTATTGTAGCTTCCATTATATTTGCCTTCCTAGTCACAAAACACACAATTCTACTTTTGTGATGATGACATAGTTTACCCCAAGACATGGCAACTGTAGGCCATTTTAATAATTTAAGACTTGAATGGCATAGAGTTTAATGTGAACTTTATAACAGGGTCCCCTCACTACAGCCCTGTTACTGTATGTTAAAGTCTACATTTGCTTTCTGTCTTGTCCTAAACTTCAAGCCTATACTTTATTTGTGTTTGTTAAATCCCATTGACCTGGAAGACTATAACTGCACATTACTTTCTGTTTATTATATGCAGCTATAATTCAAACAAGTGTTATATCTATGATATATAATGCTCAGAAAATAAAACTATGGCTGTCATTAACCTTGGAAATAATAAGATAATCATTTTCACAAGCAACTGGTTCTGACAGTGAAACACAAAAGTGAATTTTTTTTTCATTATAAAGCTGTTTTATTGATGTTATAACAGAAAAACAGGATAACATGGCAAGGTATTATGGTGTTGTGATTGATAAATAAACTGTAATGAATCAGGGAACAGGCTACATAATAATTTGATTTAATTATGCACTATCATTTAATTTAACAGCATGTTGTTCTCTTTGTAAACACTCATTCATCACCCTATAGATTTATTGCATCAGAACTATAGGCTAGTGAGTACCAAATCATGGTTATTATGAGAATTTTCAATTAATTCAATATTTGTGGGTGTGACCAGCTTCCTGATTTAAAGTCCCCAGTGCATTCCTGTCCTCAAATAAATATAACAGTCTGGAATCATAAACTCAGCCTAGTTTATCAATCCTTTTGGTTTCTTCCACAGCTTAAGTTACCCTGTCAAAATTTACAGCAACAATACTATATTTCACCTCTGCATTCAGTTTCCCATTTGATAGTTTTCTTTTTATATTGGCTGCCCTCTGCTATTGTATATAATTATATTTGCATGAAATAGGGCTAGATGTCCAGAAATAAAATTCTTTAACAACTGTAATGCAGACATCCATAAGGTTTGGGAAAGTTTCTGTAAGTTAAACATAAGTAATATTGTTTGGAACAGGTATGACATTAAATGCATTTCTGTTCCTACTTTGTGTTCCTGGACTGGAGAGCTTCTTACCCGGCTGCAAATTATCTGTCTCAGAGTCTACACATTTTACTCAGAATGGTGACATTAACTTTGGGGCCCTTATCCCACTTCATCTCAAAAGCTTCAACCCTGTAAGTATCTTCAATGAAAAAACACAAAAAGGCCAGTGTGAAAGGTGAGTGCGGTTTCTTTATTTCCTGTCATTTGTTTCATTATTAGTACAGATAAAAATATTAAATATATTTCTAAACACTGTATTATTATCCAAATATGAATTAAACATTTTTAACAATACCATGTTTACTTTACCTTATTAGGCATAACATTTGATATAGTTGCCTCATTTATACTATATCATTTGTGTGTCTCAAATCTTTAAAGTATTATCAATTTTTCTTTATATAATATGGCAAGGTGTTGCAGTGCTGTGACTGGTAAATAAACTGTAATGAATCAGGGAACTGGCAACATAATAATCTGAATTATGTACTATCATTCACTTTAAAGCTGTAGGATAAGATACTAATCTTATGGACAAAATGAAGCTAAACATGTACATTTTCTGATCTCTTAATCAAACAAAAACACACAAAGTGCAGCTCCTATGAAGCAGCTAAAAATAGTTTGGCAATGATTATCTGATAATGCACTTTATCTTAAATTGTTCTCTCAAATTATGCCTCTTGAGTTCTAAAACTGCAATTTTGACATTTTTGAGGAATGAAGATATATGTCAGTTTTAGGATAATAAGTTAAGTGTAATACGGTTGATCTGCCATTCAGCAACTAAGGATAGTAGATTAAAAAAATTGTTGTGGAATTTATTAATGTTATATTAGTGAGTTTCTTTGCAGGATTCTGCAATATTGCTTGTTCTGTTATGAGTCACATTCAAGTCCTAGAGTTTCCCCACAGATAGCCACTGCTACCCATAGAGTTTGGAGGGAGTGGAGAAGTACGTCACCAGGTCTTTCCAGCATAGCACACATGCACTCAAACCTACACAGAATTTAGAGTCCCAAAACTACCTTACTGCATGTTTTGGAATATGGGAGGAAACCAGACCAGCCAGAAAAAAAAAACAATACAAACAAAGGGATAATCTACAGACTCCACACAAAAGACTTCCCAGTAGGGACTTGAACTGGAGAACCTCTTGGTGTCAGGTGGAAATGCTACCTATTGCACCACACATCCTGCATAATAAATTAGCTCCACTCACAGATGTGATAGCTTCAGTCATACAATCAATCATTGTTTTGTAGAGGTTTGTTCTGACTGTGAAGTCATATAGCAATAACCCACGCCTGGGTGTGGGCAATGCTGGATTTACCCACGGTTGGCGTGGTTTGGTCATGAGGGAGAAGCCCGAGTGACCAAACAAAGCCAACCATGGGTAAATCCAGCATTACCCACACCAGAAGTGTTATTGTTATATACAATGCCATTATTTAAGAAATAAAATAATTAATTTTCTTAAATAATGGCATTGTATAATGCCTCCTTGCTGCCCCTTCCACAGCTGTTGGTATTCTGCAGCAGTTCTGATGTACTGTGCATGCGTATGCCTATGCAGTACATCAGAGCTGTGGGCAAAAGCAATGGAGAAAGCAAGATCTCCATTGCTTTTTACAAACTGTTTCGCTATGTTAAATGGGTTTAACATAGCGAGACATCTTTAAAAAAAGCAACGGAGCCGTTGCTTTTAAAGCTGTCTCATATGTTAAACCCATTTAACATAGCAAAACAGTTTGTAAAAAGCAACAGAGAAAGCAAGATCTCCGTTGCTTTTTACAAACTGTCTCGCTATGTTAAACAAGTTTAACATAGCGAGACAGTGTGAAGCAACGGAGATCTTGCGTTCTCCGTTGTTGTAAAAAAAAAAGAGTAATAGTAATGGAAAAAGTCCGGGCGACTGGACCTTTTTCCATTACTATAACTCTGATTTACAACGTGCATGCTGACCAATCAGCGTGCATGTTTTTTGAATATTAATGGGCGGTCGTTGTATAATGCATTTTATTTCCACTCATTCTGCAGTCATTGTAATCACTCTTCAATATACTTTCCATTTAACTCTCTTAACTAATTCTCCCCAAACTAAGCAAACCAGTTTAAGGTGGTATTAAGGTAGTCATAACAGTGGGAAAATCACTTTTTCACTTGCCAGTGCAAATCTTATTGAACCATTAAACCAAACTAGTGAAACTAAGGGATACTATGAATTTAGGAGAGTTGCATTTTCTATACATAAATCCTCAAACATGACACCTATTGATAGAATGCACACATCTGCATTCTTCATCTTTTTGGTACACCAGTTCAGTCAAGGTTTTAACTTATGTTGATTGACACTAGTCAGTTATAGTCTGACCTCCAGTATTCACACAGTCTACCCTCAGACATCCTGTTAGCAGTAATCAAAAATTTGTATTTATTTTTAAGAACTTGCAGGGTTCTTGCATTTCCCATAGCTATTATTATAGATACAACACAATTGTTAACTTCAGGTAGCTTCCTAAGTTAGAATTACACAAGGATTTTGGTTACTGTCCATGACCAGAGAAAATGGATAAAAAACAACTCAATACTCTCATCCTAGGTGACTTCAACTACCCCTCCATCAACTGGGAAAACAACTCATGCACCAATACACTAGCCTAACACTTCCTGGAATTCATCAATTCCAATGCCCTGGACCAGCTCATTCTTACCCGCACTAGTGGAAGCAACATCCTTGACCTGGTTATTACTAATATGGTTCACCACTGCTTTACACCAATAGTCAATTCCTCCCTGGTTAGATCCAACCACAAACTAATCACCATGGAAATCCACATCTCACCCACAACCCTCGCAAAGGTAACCACCATGAAAAACTTCTTCAAAGATGACTTTCTGCACCAAAAAACAGAGGTGGCTAACTTCACGGCACCCATATCAATGGAAAATAGATGCATGACTGCCAAATCATACACCAGTGCACTGCATGAACACCTACATGAATGCATGGAACTAGCCATACCCAACGGAACCATGACGCTCTCCTCCAAAAAAAGGAAGCCAATCTGGTGGTCCCCTGCCATTAATAAACTCTACAACAGAAGGAAGAAACTGTTGCATAAAAATATGAAGTCCCAAGACTGGAAAAACTCCCATATTAGCCTGAACAAAAAGTTGAGATCCCTCATCAAAACCTCTAAAGCCAGCTATGAAGCAGACATTAAAAACAACCACAAAGCCTTCTATAGTTATATCAAGAATCTCCACAGCAATACCTAGGTTTACTCTGAGTTACTGCACAAAGGTACTTCCTAAACTGAGCCAACAGATATTGCCAATATTGCTGGCTGACAGATTCAGTGCCAACTTTACCCCCCCCCCCAAAGGACCAATCACAATACCTGAGGTATGCCAGGCTATCAGCATTACTGCAGCACAGGTTAAAGCTGCATTGTCCAAGGCCAAAAATACAGCTTCCACGGGACCCGACAATATCCCTGGGTGTGTTCTACATGAACTACAACATGGACTGGCACTACATCTGTGTGCCCTGTTCAATCACAGCCTCATCTCAGGATTTGTCCCTAGCAAATAGCGCACTGTTACAGTCATCCCTCTCCATAAAGGGCTAAAAACCCTGGGAATTATTGCCCCAATGAACCTGATGAGTCTGATATGTAAGGCTATGGAGCACATCATCATAGACCTAATTAACAAGGATATAGGGAATCTCCAAACTCTAGATCCTACACAATTTGGTTTTGTGAAAGGTAGATCATGCATGCTCAACCTGTGTGACTTCTTTGAGTCAGTCACCAGAGCTGTGGATGAAGTCACGCTAGTTCATACAGCCTACCTCAATCTGCCAAGGCCTTTGATACCATTCCACACTCAGGAATTATTAATAAACTCACCAAACTAGGTATCAACCCCTATATCACTAGTTGGGTTGCAAATTAGCTCACAGATAGAACCCACAGTGTGAAAGTAGTGGACTCCAAGTCAGACTGCTGACCAGTCACAAGTGGAGTCCCACAGGGATCAGTCCTGGGTCTTCTACTGTTTAGCATCTACTTCTCAGAAGTCCAAGCCAACATGGAGAGACTCTGACTGACCAAGTTTGCAGACGACTGCAAGTTGGGAGCCATTATTAACTCTCCAAGTGATGCTGACATCCTACAGAAAGGCCTCACTGAGGCCAACGACTAGTGTCAAAACCATGCCCTTAAGCTTAATGCCAAAAAATGTGTCATCATCCCCTTTGGGAAAAACTCAGTTCCCACTAATTACCACACTGATGGGAGCCCACTGAACACTGAAGACGTTATAAGAGATCTGGGGACACAGGTTGCAGCAACCTCTCCTTTGACTACCACATTGCCACTGTGGTCAGAAAGTCCTTCTATGTGGCACATCTCATTACTAAAGGTTTTGCATGCAGAAAGAAGGAGGTCATCATCTCTCTCTACTCTTCCCTCATTAGGCCAATCATCGAGTATAAAGCCACATTTGGCATGTACCTCACTAGACACATGCAACAGCTGGAAAGGCCACAAAAGTACCTCATGAAGAGGATCCTAGGCCTTAAACACATGTCCTACATGGACAGACTCAAAAAACTCCAGCTATTCTCTATCTCATATTGTCTACTAAGAGGCGATCTCTGCGTGACTTACAAAGCCATGTCTGACTCAGCTCTGTTAGAAATGCTACATCTAAAGAAATCCAAATCTCTCTGCACCACACATTCCAGAGACCTCAACCTCATTACCACAATCAACAGAACATGCTGGAGGGACAGGTTCATAACCCAGAGACTACCCGTGCTCTGGAATAGACTTCCCGTACATATCAAGCAGAGAACCTCACTGGCCCTCTTCAAGAGAAATCTTGATGAGTGGATGGGAAATAGAAAGTTCACCCCGGGGATCACCATAGAGGCTCTACTTGATAGAGGCACTGGGAGCTGGGTGGCACAATGCCAGGGCACTTCTATGGGCTAGGCTTGTAAAGGCTCCAGGGCAATTAGCCTAGTACACACCTATGAACCTATGAACGTAGCCCATGGTATTCCCTTATTAGGCCATTTGAGTATAAGGCATAGAAGAATTAGGCTTATGCAAATTTTTATTAGCCAGGCATTGCAAATGGCACGAGAGGAGAAGCTACTATAAGATATGTTAGAATGTCAAAAGGTTGGCGAGGCAAGAGACAAAGCTTATTCATCTTTTGTGCATTTACCTGTTACTGAGGGACAGTTTCAAAGGATGGCTATGAATTTTATGGGGCTTTTAAGTACTTCAACAGATTCAAGAAAGAAGTATATCGTAGTGATGATGGATTATGTTGCTAGATACCCTGACGTGTTTGTTTTTGTGTCTATTAAAATAGAAAAGGTGTCAACCGTTCTCTTAGGAATTTACTAAAGACTGAATTTTCTCCATGAAATATTGATAAAAGGAGATAGTTTCATGTCAGACCTATTAATCTGTTTATGGATGTACAGTTTAAACTACTGCTGCAGTGCACTAACATGGGTCTATATTACATAACCGAAAGCTCATGAGAGCGAATACAACTACATCGACACATAAATAGCAACACACAAAAACATTGAAACACCTAAACACTAAAAACTGCCACATCGAATTCTCATGGTTGGCCAACTCTCATAAACGATACCAGCTGAAGTCACCACATTCATTACATGCACAATACCCATTAACAAAACTACCTACATAAATAAAAATAATTTCTGCCGGACTTCACCTACTTAAAATATTACCAAAGCAATACTTAAATAAAAATGCACTTCATCCATTTCAGTCTTGTGGGGGATTGCACCCCCACACTCCCCTAACTATACATATATCAACTTTGAGTTCACACTACAGTGAGGAAAGGACAAACTTAATGTTACACGCATCACTAGGATCGCGGTATAGGCCAAACATAACTGTTAGATCTTTTGCATCTCGAGATATACATCTTTCGCTTTTATGCAATTTCATTCTTTATGTGTCGTGCAACATGTATTCACCCTACTGGTCTTTCGGTTATATAATATAGACCCCACAAACATATATTTCTAAGAGGTTTATCCTTTCTGTCAAGGTCATACTGAGAGCATTCATAGACGTGGTTTAGCGAGAGTGGGACCACTACCTGAACATCTCATCTTTCTTTCAGAGAAGAACTTCGAGTCCACACATTGTTTGCCATTTGAGTTACTTTATTGTTACTGGATGAGGTGGTCCCTTGACTTAATTCTTGGTGAGTGGGAGGCTGACTGCAACTTTTACAAGGAGCTTATTATGAGTTATGTGCTGAGTTTCAGGTGTAAACATAAGTTTATAGATTTGACACAAGAGCACCTGGGACAACCACAGCAACAGTAAAACGTCTGCTATGAGTAAGCAACTGGAGTCAGAGAATAACTTCTTGCAAACTTGCAAAGGGAACAGCAACAACCTTCTTAAGACATAGGGTAGTTTTTTTTTTTTAAATAAAGCATTTACAAAGCTTACAGTTTTCATAGTAACTCCCTCTTTACACATAGAATACAGATTCTCAAATTGCTCATTTCCTCAAATGTAATGTGAAAGTTTGCTCTCTTAACTTCCAGTGGTTGCTTTCCAGTTAATTTTAAGAAAAAAAAAGTTATATCCTCACAATTCAAACAAATGCTTGATTATCTAGAATCGTAAGTGTTACTGATAAAGTTAAAAATACTAAATGACCAGCATAAATTAAGTTTGCTTGTGTCTGTATTAGTCTGCATCTTAAACTGCATTTTATGTCATGATAATAATAGTAATAATATAAATATTAATTTTTGTAACATTTTGTAAATAAATTACATTATGCCTGTCACTACTGAAGCTACACAGATACCATTAGCAGCATTTTGCTCATATAGCTATAAGTTTTCACTTGGATGTTGAGATATATTTAGAGAAATATAGAGATTATGACAACATATATAACTAGTACAAGGGCATGACTTCAAGTCTGCTAAGGGTTTTTTGGTCTGTAATCATTTTATTATGAACCTTTGGTGCCTTTCAAGCTTTATGATATACCTAGCTAAGCACATGCCAAAAGGGAGTTCTACTCAGTAATTGATCTAATCAGGGCAGAATGCAGAGAGACTATAATGTGATTTGATTTAAATGAAATATATTTGGAAATTAGTTACCAGTGTGAGGTATTAGACATCCACAGTGGTGCAGCAGTAGCATTGTTGCCTCACAGCAAGAGGTTCTCCCGTTCGATTCTCGGCTGGAATGCAGGGAGTACCTTCTGTGTGGAGTCTACATGTCCTCCCCATGGTTGGGTGGGCGTTCGAAAGACATGCGTAAATGGGCGTGCCTTTGTTGAAGGTTGAACATCGAGCTGGCAGCTCGGCATTCGTGAAAATCTACTGCAAATTATTAGCGGACCAGAGTTACACTGTGGCGACCCCTAACTGGGAAAAGCCGAAAGACAAAGAACAACAAAAAAAGTTACCAGTGTGAGGTATGGAGTTGAAAGACTCGGTCAGATCCAAATATGTTGTGTAATAACCAGTTTCCACTATCCAATATCATTGTTATCTTCCCAAAGAAGTTCACCTAGCTGAGTAAACTTATTTTGCCCTTAACAAAACCAAACTGTTGTGGGCCCAGCAGTATGTACTGTAGTCGAAGAGGTCAAATGTGATATATTCCACTTTTGGTTAAATGTTTTTGTGGGTAGATTTTTTAATGAAACTTTACACATTAAGCAATAATATATATATATATATATATATATATATATATATATATATATGTATATACATATAGAGAGAGAGAGAGAGATAGATATATAGACAGATATAAATATAGGTGTAGATATTGATATAGGGGTCCACTTCTAAATCTTGAAAGCTCATAATCTCGAAATTCAAAATACTGAGTCCAAAATCTTGAAAGTTCAAAATACCGAAAACTCAAAATACTGAATTTCATAATATCGAAAAAAACTGCAGTATATCAACAATTACTATACTCCACCAGAAGTACATAAAGAAACAAATAAAAGACAAAGTAGATTAGTTTATTCCAACTATTGATAGGGGGGGCACCTCCCACACCCCTGCTACTTAAATATATCGACTCCGAGATCACACTTTACTTCACTAAGATGTGTTATGTTGTAGTATAGCAAATTAAAAGAGAACATGACTAAGGTTACAACAGCCCGTTATGAAGCACTTAATGGTATGACTACCATTTTCTTCTGTGGAGTGTGATCTCCAAGTTGTTTTGGAATGGCCCAGCCAGAGCCCATACCTAAATCCAATTCTGTGGGATCAGCTGAAGAGGGCTGCGTACAAGAGATGCTCTCGCAATATGACAGATTTGGAGCACTTTTGCAAGGAAGTGTGGGCAGATATTGCCAAGTTAAGATATACCATACTGATAGACTCCTACCTAAGAAGACTGAATGCTATAATTAAATCAATATATTAGCATTAGTTTAAGGGTGTGAACACCACACAACAAAATATTAGTTTAATGGTGTGCACACTTATGCAACCAGCATATTGTACATTTTTTTATTTTTTACATTTTTCCCCTAACAGATTTGTTTGTTTTTCAATTGAATTGTATAGGTTATAGGTCACATTAAAGATGGGAACAATTTTGAAATTATTTATTGTGGTCTCATTTTTTTTATACCACAAAAACTTGGCATTTTAACAGGGGTGTGTAAACTTTTTATATCCACTGTATGTATGTGTGTGTATGTATATATATATATATATATATATATATATATATACATATATATATATATATACATACATACAGTTTGATGTAAAATGATCACTTTTTTCTCTGTTTAGTCTTATGAGTGTCCACAGTTTTCTGATTTACTCATTTCAACATGGAATATACTACTGAACCAAACTGTGATCTAGATTTCTAGATTTTCTACCCGCTGTCATTAATTCAGAAAAAAATATGCTTTACCCATAGTACTAAATTTATATCTTACTTTATTTGTTTTCTGCTCTATAACATGTCTATTATATCCTCTGAATGAACTGTCCTGTCATAGTTTCTGCAGTACGGGGAAAATCTCCATCAGCAGTATTCAGTCGAATTGCTCTTAAAATTGACTACAAATTATTTACTATTCTACTGTATGTAAAGTGGGTGTATACCACAGGTCCTGGAACAACGGAATAATAAGGTGAGGGTGAGGGGGGAGCTCCCCACCCACTTTCAACAGCTGCCCAATATGCCCTGAAAGTGCTGCTGGAGCTGCAATTACTCTGAATCATTTGCACTGGCATTTCTGAGGAAACCACAAGCTCAGGCAGCCAGTAAAAAAAAGACAATATGAGTAATAAATCATCTTTTACTGGCTGCCTATGCTTGCTGTTACCATGGAAATGCCTACGCAAGTATTTCTACGGCATACCAATCAACATCTTTCATCAATAGTTTGGATAAAGATAAAAATAACAGCAGAATGAAAGCTCAAAATGGGTCTATATTAGATAACTGAAAGTTTTTTAAGCGAACGCTCACATGAACGAAAACGCTGGAAATCGAACTTCGTATTGGTGGGCTGTGCCCCCCACCACCTGCTAACTATATATTCCAACTCTGAGATTGCACTACAGTGAGGAAAGAGCAAATATCCCACTCCTCACTGTACTACAACTTCACAAACACCCTTTCAATTCCCAGCGTTTTCGGTCATGTGAGGGTTCGCTTAAAAAAACAGACAGAGCTGTGTTATGCAAACTGGGATAATAAAACATATAAAAACCTGTACAAAGCTAATAATCAAGTTCTCAGAAATAAATAACAATAAATAACCTCTTAATTCTTTCACAATCTATTAACTTAAAATGTCCTTAATAAAATTACATTTTAATTTACACATGAAATTTAGCTTTTAACTTGAGATAGCTAGAAATGGAAACAGTTTCATTAAGACGAGGGGTTATGTTGCATTGTACTTACTCTGCCACATTAATTCTCGATACTCTAAAAAAATGTCAGAAGGACCCCTCCTGTCATTGTTTCCTATCTGTTCTAGAGCACTAAATTTAAACTGATGACCAGTGTTTTTTTTTATGTGTTTGTATAACGCATTCTTGAGATTGTTCATTTTAATGTCGTATAAATGTTGGTAAACTCGCTTATTGAGGCTATTAATAGTCTTCCCTATGTAGAAACTATAGCACTGTTGGCAAATCGCTATATATATATATATATATCAGACATCTACTTTGACAGTTAAGCCTTTGCTTCAGGACTACTCTACCAAAACCCCTAATATACAGAGACTCATTCTCCAAAATGTATGGGCATTGATTACAATGTCCACATTTCACCATCTTGCCTTTGTTCACACTGGTTACATTAGTTTCAAGCAAGTTTTTTATTGACTTGTCTTTCTTATATACTTCTACCGGATAGTCACCTAATTTATTTTTAAATTGTTGTTCCATGTCAAAAAGTTACCAGTTGTGATTTAAAATTTCTTTGATTTTACCAAAAAGTGGACTATAAGTAAGAACCATGGAGTGTTGAAAAGAATTCTTGGTAATATGTGATATGTCTGCCCTACCACTGCTATTGTTGTTATGCACCTCCCTAATATGGGTAAAAAATGGCCTTGCTTTCTCTTTGTGATGACCTCCTGAAATATGGGTTCTAGAAAGTGTATGGGATACCCTCTTCCTAGTAGCATGTTCTCTAAAATTCCTATTTCCTTTAGAAAGAATTCCTCTTCACTGACCATTCTTGCCAACCTAACTCCCTGCACCCTCATCAAAGATCTCTTTTAGTGCATTGAGTGAGCACTGGAAAAGTGCAACAATGTATTGGAGTAGGTTGGCTTCCTGTATAACATGGAGGGAAACCTGTGATTGACTTTATCCTTCCTGATAGCGATGTCCAAGAAGTGAATACTGTCATCATTAATGTCCATTGTGAACTGTAAAAACTGTATACTTTTATTTAAGAATTCAAAGAATTCATGCAATAAATCCTGAGTCCCTCCCCATAAAATAAGGATGTCATCCAAATAACGTCCATAGAATTTACATTATTTAAATAGTTCAGATGTGAAAACCTTGGAAGCTTCCCATTCAGCTAGGACAATATTAGCAAATTGGGGCACACATGATGCCCCCATGGCCACCCCTATCTTTTGTTAAAAATATTGCCCCTCAAAGAGAATGAAGTTATTGTTAAGTATCATATCCATAACTGTTTGGAACATTAATATTCTGGAATGTGTAAAACCAGAATGCTTGCAAAGAAAATCATAAAACATACTGATACCGTCCTCATGTGGAATAACTGTAAATAAGTCACGGACATCATTTGTGGCAAATATAAGATGTTTGTTGTACATATCCTGTTGAATTTTCTTAAGACAGTCCCATGAGTCCTGTAATATATCTGGGAATTATTTTAATAAATCCTTCAGGTTTAAGTCTATATACTTAGCCATAGAAAATGTCTTAGATGCCTTGGCATCCACTATGGGCCTTAAGGGCGGATCAGTGGTAGACTTATGGATCTTAGGTATACCGAAGATCATAGGGGTACGTGGGCTTTCTTGTTGCATATAATTTAACTCAGGAAGTATTATTTGATTGTCAAGTAGTAGGTCTATGAGTTTTATGTCTATATGTCTATATGCTATATTAAGTTGATTGATAGAAGTTTCTTCGTAGGTATCACTGTATAGATGTAAAAGCATTTTTTGGGTATAGACCTCTTGATCCATAGCTACCAACCCCCCCCCCCCTTGTCAAGTTTCATTAACCTGATATTTTTGTTACCCCATAATGTTAGAGAATAGACTTTGTTCATCATTAGTGAGGTTATTAATAAATGTGGTATTTTTCAAAAAAGTCTCCCTAATCTGTGATGTACAAAGACTCTCATAAATCTATAATATGGGGTGGAGGGGTGGGCTGAATGTGCTTGTTTTCTTGCACAATTCAACTGGTCCAAACTGTATGTTATTATCAAAGTAAAGCCTGAGATTAAGTTTCCTTACAAAAAGCTTAAATTCAAGAATGCAATTTTCAACTTTTGGTCTCCTCACAGGGACAAAATTCAAACCTCTTTGAAAAAGTTCTGCCCATTCCTGTGTAATAGTAGCTGAAATCAAGTTGTATATTTTAAAATCTCTTCTTACATTACTAATGATGCTGTTAACATTGTGATTTACTTCATTGTCACTATCTATCTCCTCATGGAACCCCTCATCCCCCTGCTGCATTGGGCTCTCCCTCTCTGTGGGTGAAAATCCTGGTGATTCATAGGGTCCATTCTATGTGTATTGTTGTAATTGTAGTAATACTGCCTCCCTCCCCTCTGTTCCATTTGCTGCCTCTGATTGAGAAGGCACTTGGACCTTCTCAGAGCTTCTCCTAAACGGGGCTCCTGTTCATTGTTAAAAATTCCAACAGATTCATCATTAACCTCTTCAGCATCAGGTATAACATTTTCATACACATTTTGGTTAGTGCCCCTATTAAAATTACTAGGTAAAGGATATGCAGTACCTCTATCATAGTCAACAGTGTCTCTATTAAGTTTTTTTACTTTCTTGTTCTTAATAGATAAAATAACATTGTCTATGTTGACAAAAACAGTCCCGTACCCAGTCATTTTTAAATTAAAACATAAATCAGCTGTTATTCTACTATTCAAAGCATCAACATGATTTTTAAGACATTCATTTTCCTATCATTGTCCCTTACCAATAATTCAAGTAGTTTGCAGCCATGTCTATTAAACATGGTAACCAAGTCCTTATAAAGTTCAGATCCATGGTCCAAGCCTGTAGGGAACTTCCATGTTCGAAGACCCTTAGGTACTTGTTCTCTCTGTAGACATTCTCTTAGGTAGCTGTTTTCAACCTGCAATTTGCATAGCATCAGTACTTCTTGCTCAAAGTTATAAATCTGCTGGTCTAATGTTCCATAATTAACCCGACTGTTACTTCCTTCAAGAATGTCTGCTTTATTGCCCTGAATCCATTCAGTGTAAAGAAATGGCATTTGCATGTCTCCTTGCTAGCTGTCAGCTTGATTGACAGACCTAGAACCGTCTCCTGCTACTCCCAATCCAATAGTAAGCCCGGATTGTGAGTTCACTATAGTTACTGGGCTGCCCTGCCCAGGAGGTAAAGAAAATGCTTGTGAGACGTGATTTTCAGTGAAACCTGGTGAATTGATGGTATTTGTAAGCACAAACATTGTTGGACCAGGATTAGGTCCTTTTCCATTCACAGATTGCTGTTTGATCAGCACCTCAATCAGTGTTGTGAGGTTCACAATAGAATTATTCAATTCAAGTAAAGAACCTCCATTAGTTTCCACCCTCACCACTTGCTCTTCCTGCTCCACTTCCATGACTGAGAACACAAACAAAGCAACAATAAACTGAATAAATAAAATAAGAAAGAGCAATATGGCTCACAGACAGAAACCAGAAACCTTTATTTAGCACTTTTGCCAGCTATCAGCATTGACTCCTTCAGAATACAAAAAAGCACACTGAACCACTTGTTAAATATGCACTTTTGTCACGACTTACACTAATTAAACAATTAATTAATTATAAAAAGGTGTATGTTCATATTATTTAAAAAACTGAAATTAATGATAAATTCTCTATAATACTAGCAGCAGGAAAAACATTTTCTATACATAACATTGAAAGCAGCTTTTGGAACAGACAGAGCTGTGCTGTGCAAACTGGGATAATAAAACATATAAAAACCTGTACAAAGCTAATAATCAGATTCTCAGAAATAAATAACAATACATAACCTCTTAATTCTTTCACAGTCTATTAGCTTAAAATGTCCTTAATAAAATTACATTTTTATTTACATATGAAATTCAGCTTTTAACTTGAGATAGCTAGAAATGGAAACAGTCTCATTAAGCCCAGGGGGGTATGTTACATTGCACTTAAGCTGCCACATTAATTCTCGATACTCTAAAAAAAGTCAGAAGGACCCCCCCCTCATCATTGTTGCCTATCTGTTCAAGGGCACTGAATTTAAACTGATGACCAGGGTGTTCTTTTATGTGTTTGTATAACGCATTCTTGAAATTTTTCTTTTTAATATCATATAAATGTATGTAAACTCACTTACTGAGGCTATTAATAGTCTTCCTTATGTAGAAACTATAGCACTGTTGGCAAATCCCTATATATATGAGACATCTACTTTGACAAGTAAGCCTTTGCTTCAGGACTACCCAACCAAAACCCCTAATATACAGAGACTCATTCTCCAAAATGTATGGGTATTGATTACAATGTCCACATTTCACCATCTTGACTTTGTTCACATTGGTTACATTAGTTTCAAGCAAGTTTTTTATTGACTTATCTTTTTTATATACTACTACTGGATAGTCACCTAATTTATTTTTAAATTGTTGTTCCATGTCAAAAAGTTACCAGTTGTCATTTAAAATTTCTTTGATTTTTACCAAAAAGTGGACTAAAAGTAAGAACCATAGAGTGTTGAAAAAAATTCTTGGTAATATGTGGTATGTCTACCCAACCACTGCTATTGTTGTTATGCACCCCCAATATGAGTACAAAAATGGCCTTGCTTTCTCTTTGTGATGACTGGATTCCGGCCTGTAGCCCGCAGGACATTTCCCTGCGAGCTACATCCTTGAACAAAAATACAGGCACTTTGTCGTAGTGCAATCTGAAAAGCCTCAGCTGCAGCTGTAATCTATGTACGGGCAAAGGCAACCATACCGGAAGTGTAACACATTCCTTATTTACATTCAAGGAATGCATTTAGTGAAGCATTTATTTATTCTGTTGTCAGACTGACAACAGAATAAATAAATACTTTGATAAATGCATTCCTTGAATGTAAATAAGGAATGTGTTACACATCCGGTACGGTTGTCTTTGCCTGTACATAGATTACAGCTGCAGCGGCTAGGCTTTTCAGCCATATTGCACTACGGCAAAGTGCCGCTGCAGCCATTTGTTCGTGATAGCTCACAGGAAATGTCCTGGCTACTGAATCGTGATGACTTCCTGAAGTATGGGTTCTAAAAAGTGTATGGGATACCCTCTTCCTAGTAGCATGTTCTCTAAAATTCCTATTTCTTTTAGAAAGAATTCCTCTTCACTGACCATCCTTGCCAATCTAACTCCCTGCCCCTTCACCAAAGATCTCTTTTGGTGCAATGGGTGAGCACTGGAAAAGTGAAACAATGTATTGGAGTAGGTTGGCTTCCTGTATAACATGGAGGGAAACCTGTGATTGACTTTATCCTTCCTGATAGTGATGTTATACCAGTACTACTCAGAGTAAGATGCCTATCCATTCACTAGTTTATGTTTAAAGTAAGATAGTGAATTGCACTGCTTAACATATAGGGGAAGTTTATTCCAAAGGATTGAGAGGTACTGCCTTGTAAGCATGCCTCCCACTGTGCTGGATTTATCTGTTGGTGAAGATTTAGGTCCCTGGTTCAAACACTGGTGATGATATTGGACTTGTGAAGAAACAAGAGGCCCAGGGCAACTAGGTCTCTAATGATGCACTAAGCAAAACAAATCTCCAGTCAAAAGTCTGTAAGACACTGAATAAAGGAAGAGACATTCCTGCATCTCTTGGTAGCTCAAGGAAATTAGGACTATGATTTTATTGGTTAGGAACCTTTGGGGTCTTTTTCATTGTTTGATATGCTTACTGAGATATAGCCTGGGGGTGTTGTATTTGCTAACTGGCCTGATCAATGCTAACTTTAAGGGAGTGATTAAATTTTTAGACTGTGAAGATATTCACTTGGCAATTAGGTGAGCTAAATAAAAGCATTTCCTGACAACTGTTGTCACTTTATAGTCAAAGGAGAGGGAGCTGTCAGCCCAAGTTTCTAGGTCTCTGACAACATTTTCATTTTGTAGTGGTGTGTGAGCTATACAGTATGATGAGGAGATGATTGTACATCAAAGGTGACACTATAATTTTTAGCATTTAGTTTGAGCTCACTTATAGTACACCGAGGGTTTACTTGGGAGAGTTAATTCAGGGCAGTTTGGGCATCATAGGGTGACTTAATAACAACATCCAGTTTGCAGTCATCTGCAAACTTTAAAAGCAAAAGGTCTCCACTTGGAGATCTGAGAAATAAATACCAAAAACTAAAGATCTCCGCACTGAGCCCTGAGAGACACTACTAGTCACTTTCATACTTACTGAAGAGGCATCTGTAACTTGCACTGTGTGGGCTCTGCATGTCAGTCAGTTTGTAATCCATTTTACCACATGTGGGTCAATTTTTAAAGCAATTAGCATTTATATCATGCCAGCATGAGGAATGGTACTGAAGATGTTTGCCAAGTCAAGAAGCACCATCATAGCCTCCATCATCAGCATCTGTAACTCTTCTGAAAAAGTTTACCACGTCAGCTAGACTAGACAGGATCTGACCTTTACAAAGCAGTCTTGATATCACAGTTTTTGAGGTTAGTTATGATACACCCCATGGTTTTGCAGATGAAGCTTTTTAAGGCTCATAGGACTTTAACTACCCATGGCAGTTGTCGAGCCATCACTGCAATGTGCTACTTATCAGAGAATAAGCCAGTAGGTAATCTTAAGATAAACAGGTTGAGGAGTGTTGGCAAGGGCATATTTAGCACTATTATGCAACCAGGCATTTGATAAATAGTAGTAAAGACACAAACAAAAAGGTAGTCATTGATCAGAAATCTGAGAAAACCAAGCACTTTGTATACTTTTTTCTTATCCAGTTTTACAGCATTATAAAATGTTTTAGTGACAGACCTTGTTTATAAGATGTGTGATATACTTAAACAGGGCAGTACTGAATATTTTGACTCTGGCTTTTGGTGAAATGAAACCCTTGCAAAAAGACTCCATGTGCCACATTCTGTTTATTGTCACCCCAGTGTGCCCCTTGCTTCCCCCTATCCTAGCCTTGCCAGACCATTTAGATTACTTGCTTTCTTGTTTTCTCATACTATGTTGTACTCTTCAGATTTTTCATATGTTGTATCAATATATCCTAACTGTCCACAATTTCTCCATAATAAACTAGGAGGAACTAATCAGATTAAGCCAGAGGCCTCAGCCCCTTCCCCATCCAAAGCCATTGGGTTCTAGATGCTCCGAGTTGAATTTTAGCTTCTTTTTTCAAACCTTTTCAGACAAACATGGCCCAAACAAAAGTTGTGGCTAAGGAAAGTAATTCATTCTTAATCTTCATTTTTTTCCTGCATCCTCTCACCACTCCATAAATGGCCAATACTGCAGTGTAAAAACAGTGGACAAAATAACAGATTTAAGCTGATAGTCTGGAGGCTGCTGCTTGGACCTTAGAAGCCATGGGATTCTAGATGCTGTGAGGTACACGTTATACCCCTGGATTCAACAAACGCTGGGCAAAAATAAGACTATTCTTGCATGGAGTGGTTCATGTCGATTTAACACAGCAGTGCATCTTGAATATTCATGAAGGCATGCTGCTGTACTTCCTATACAGACATGAACCATGAACAAGTGCATGGGGTGTCTCCAAATAATGCACAGACACTGAACATCCCCCTTCACTAAGAAAGGGCCGTACAGCACTTTCTAAGCTGAACTGGCACAATATTAGAGATTTATTCAAATGTTATGCCAGTATTTCAGTGTCTGCAGACACTGAAATGAGATAATGATAATTTCAGTCTCCATATACACTGCAAGAAACTCCAGCATGAAGAAAGCAATGCAGGGTGTGTGTGTGACAGGTTCTTTGACACACCCCCTGCATTGCTAAAGTGCTGTACAACACTTCTGCAACCTGCTAAAGCAGGAAACATGTGCAAATGCACACATAATGGGGATAAATCCCCCAAAAGTGACAAAACACACATATTGCCCTCACAAATATAGAAAGTTAATAGAGAACAGGTCATGCATTAACATGAATTACGGAAGGGTAGAAGTCCAAAAGCAAATGTATGCCAATATACCCTTACAGCAGTACATGTTGACAAAGGCAAAGATGATGGGGGGAATAAATAATAAATTAGGGACACACCTGTAAAATTGCCCTAAAACACTTAGAAAGTTGATAGATAACAGGATATGTATTAGGAGGAGTCACTGAAGTATAGATGCCTGAAATCCAATTGAATGCCATTATTTCATGATTGCAGTCCTCAATGAGTTGTCAGAACACCACAAGACTCACTTATATAACATAATAATATAAAAATAATGTAAACTGCTTTTTTCAAGCTTAAGGAATGTTTAAGCATAGCTAAGTGGGTGTGTGCATTATGGCCATTAGCTTAGCATAGCTTAAACATCCCCTAGGAGATAATGCAAATATGGAGGTGAAATTTCCAAGCTGATATAGTGTAGTGGATAGAATCCCAGCTTTACATGCAGGCGTTCAAGGCACACAACCTATTTTTCTATGGGAAAATAGTGTTAAAATTATTTTTGTAAGCTTAAATTATGTAGTAACTATATAGTCACACAAGAATATAATTTAATGAAAGCACATATGGGGACGTCATGGAAGGTAAACATAAAATTATAATATGTCAGTAATGATGAATCAGTCCCACAATCTTGATACTTTATAAAATGAAATGTGAGCAATGCTAAGTAGTGCTCAGCTAAGCTAACCTGGTGTAAGCATTGCTTAAATGTAAATGCTAAGCAATAAGTAGCACAGCTAAGTGGATATGTGCATTGGTAAGCAGTGCTCAACATCTATCACTTTAACCACTTCCAATCTTAGCTAAGCGAATTTGCCTGTCACTTAGCTTAGCTTAGCATATTGAAAATGGTCCAATGACAGTGAAGGGCAGGAATTTTGCTCTATTTAAACCTTGCAGGCAGGAATACAACCATAACCAGATGTAGCTCATCCTTGCAGGCACTATGGCTGGTATAGGAGAGGGTTCACGCTTTCAGGCACAACGCTGGAGAATTCAGGAGTCCAGGGTCATGGTTGGACTCCTATTGAAAGACCATGAGGAGAGACTGCTGCAGGGCCTCTACCAAGGCTCCCAATACAAACTAGAGGCCTGGGACCATTTCACACATGATCTCACCAGTGCTACTGGCATCCTTCAAACTGGTGAGCATGTCTGGCACCATTTTTCTGACCTCAAGTGTAGGAAGAGGGAGCTCTTGGACCAGTGGACCCAAGATGCATGAACAATGAATGTCCCAGAAGTGTTTAAGTATCAGTATCAGTTAGTGTTCACCAAAGTCCAGCCTGTGTATGTGATTGATAGGTATGCATAAATGTTTTTTTATCTCTTGTACAGCTGCAGATAAGAGGGCTGCGAACATAAACACCCATGCCAGCAGGTTGCTAAGGCTGCACTGGGAGGCTAGTGAGTATAAATCTAGCTTGCAGTATTCAGGGCAAATAAATAGAAAGGTGTAGAATGTCAACTGCCAGTAGGTTAAAATGTGTACTGTATGTAATGAATAAATGAGACTTTAGCAGAGTAATATTGATGTACAGGATATCTATCAATACAAGTGCCAGTACCTTTCAGTAAAACTAAATACCCCAGACTGTTGTGTTTACTTTGGTATGTGGTGGTATGAATCTAAATGAGTACAGGTTCTGCACAGCAACTATGGCTCTGACAGCATGAATTAATTGAGGCTCATCTGACAAAGATTGTGGACCTGTAATACAGGAGATAAAGTATATGAAATGTTCCATGCACCAAGATCTGATCCCTGAATAGTAATCTGTAAACTAGTATACTGTATCCCCTACAGCAGTGCTTAGTGTTAATCATTACTTTCTAGATTGTTATATGTCAAAGTGTTAATACACAATGCAAGAACTATCTGCCATGCATGAATGTCAGAATTACAAGGTCAGATTGTCCAACCAAGAGAATATTAGGCTGAAAACAGTCAAACAACAGACAGTAGTTCCTCAATAGCTCATTGTGTTGCAACCAAGTGTTGTTGCACCTTTTTGCACAAACAGGCATGGTTCGAATTCTGGGATTGGTAGTAAGCTGTGTGCATAATGTCACCCAAGAATATGTGAATATGTGTAGAGGGTCTATATCGCTTCATCGAAGACTAAAAATATTGAAGCTGATATGTTCGGCACCATATCAGCAAAAGTGAAAGACAGAGAATGTTTTAATGGAAATCTTTGTAAGGGGAGATTTCCATTTACTGCAATGTAGTGTGATCTCAGAGTTGGTATATTTAAGTAGCGGGGGTGTAAGGGCACAGCCCCCCACATGAGGATGCAGGGGGAGCTTGCCCTCAGCTTGCAATGTTTAGTTGTTCTATTTTTTATTTTTTGTTTTCTTTTTTATGTTCAAAGTTTCAAAATATCGATGATATGGTGTCAACCATATCAGATTCGATATTTTGAAATTTCAATGATGTGATATAAATGCTGTGTAGAAACAGTCAGGTAGTGTTAACAGAAATTTTCTCCACAGGTCTGCCAGGTAAGGAAATGTTTCTATTAGCTGTAAGAAGGCTGTACTAATACACAGTATACAACACTTCCACTGTCCAACCCCAAGGCTGCAAATGACAGCAAGATAAGTACATACACCAAGTGGTTTCGTCTGATGTGTCCCTCAAGGGTTACACTGTCACAGCTAGTGGTCACCACTGCCAATACCCAGGGTGACAGAAATCCAGGCATAGCATGGCAGTAGCACACACACACACACACACACACACACACACACACACACACACACACACACACACACACACACACAGCATGAGTGCAGGGCACCGCTGTCAGTGTCATATATGTAACCCAGAATATGTGATTATGTGTAAAAACAGTCAGGTAGTGTTAACAGATATTCCCTCCAACAGGTCTGTCAGGTAAGGAAATGTATGTATTAGTTTTAAGAAGGCTTTAGTAATACACTGTGTACAAGCATTCCACTACCCAACCGCAGGACATAGGTAGATGTAAAGTGAGGTCATACCTAGAGAGTAATGAGTACAGAAAAGATCAGCACAATTGTGAACAATCGAAGCTTATACAGTTGTTAATTGATATCTCTCTATCTCTCTCTCCCACCCTATCTACAACAATAATTAATAAACATAATCAACAGGTATATTTTTCTCCAAAACTACTGTTGGGACATGTGTCCTATTGTTCTACAAATATTGAATCATTTGATTATTAATGTTCCCTGTTCAAATACTATCATTGGTGGCCTGTTGCTATCAATGTAACCTGCATGCCATTATAATGTCTACTGTTGTTCCATTTATGCATGTGTTCTGTTTGCCATGCAACTGTTTCAAATCTGTTAGGTTGGGTTAATTGGAACACCCATGCATGCTGTTAAAACTAATTTTGAAATGTTTTGTTCATGACTCATCAACATATTTTGTAAAACCTTAACACCATAGCACGTCTGGGAAGGCAGATCCCAGTGGATCTGCCTATCCTGCCTCATCTAGCCATGGCACCGGGCCCCAGCACATCTGGGACCCAACCCAGGACCTCCTCATCTGCTGGTCCTGCACCACCTTCAGGTGGAACTGCCTCAGGGAACATGGCCTGTCCCCCCTGGGAGCGGGCATAGACAGAAAACTGTCACCTGTAGCCAGGTTGGGGGTTTGGAGTGTAGCGCCATCCAGGAGGAGTTTGGTGGACAGCTGCTCCAGATTGAGGACTGCCTGGTGCATCTTGAGGATCAGCCTGCCCCTCCTGTCCAGCCCCCAGCACAGCTACCTTTGGGGACATGAAGATGCAGTGGTGACTGCCCACAGGTGGGGACCTCAGCCCCACTGTATCCATTTGTGAGCTCATAGGCATCTGATTCCCAACAACGCTCCTCGTCCAAAGTGTTTACCTCCCATGTGTCATATACTAACCCGTCTTCTGTCTTGTCTTCCTAACCATATTACCTCCTCAAATATATCTACTATCCTTCCCCAAAATCCCACTCTCACCTTAAAAAAAATAAAAAGGGCATCTGTTCCCCCAAAAAATTGTGCCCCATACATAGCTGTCCATTTTTCGCATGCCCACTGGCCACATTTAATCTGGTCCAATTGGCTTGACAAAAAATTACTATTGTCCTCATCCCTCTATCAGGTGATTGAGTGGCCAAATTCACCATCAAATTCTGTCAAAATTCACAGCTATTCCTGTAGAAGAAATGGACAGCTATGGACTTTTCCTACACCTGTCCTGCACATCCCTAGCTGCCATTCATACTGTACTTCCCTCTATGTGCCCCTTTTTTCAGCACTTTCCTATTACCCCTTTTTCTTTTATTTTAAAGAAATTAGCACAGGGTTAAGCAGGAATAAGCAGAGGGAGATAAAGCTAAATAGCATGAAAACCCTGGCAAACCCCCTTACAAATGCTTAAAAGTGCTTTAATCACTCTGTATCCATCAGACCTTGTTCTGCCTAGAAACAAAATAGTCAACACTGCCAAGTCTTGAACCAAGGATGCTGTGCTCTACAATCACAGCAACATCCCACTACACCATCTCAGCTGTGAGAAGCTGTAATGCTTTAAAAACATATCATGCATTCTGGTCATTTAACAGTAATGAAGAAACCATCAGTCCCATGTTTCAAATCCATGACCCTGTACACTATAGTCAGAGCAATGGACCACTACACCATCTGAGGTGAAGGAATTAATGTTGTTTTGTTTCAAACATATCATGC
Source organism: Protopterus annectens (assembly GCF_019279795.1). Taxonomy (NCBI): domain Eukaryota; kingdom Metazoa; phylum Chordata; order Ceratodontiformes; family Protopteridae; genus Protopterus; species Protopterus annectens. The sequence goes on from NC_056730.1 coordinate 212,985,095, forward strand.
AATAGAGGCATACAGCATTAGAGAGAAAGCTCTGTGGAATCATTCATATGTTGTATATAGACATATACACATATACATACATATATATATATATATATATATATATATATATATATATATATATATATATATATATATATATATGGATCCATGTCAGATAGACGAAACACCAGATCACCAATGATCAAATTACCGAGACGACATCACCGATAGCATACATCCCCAACAATGGTAAGTTCAAGTATTATGGAACGGAATACATTTTCATTACCGTAATACACTCAAAAACAGATAAAAATGTGTACATAAAAATATGTATAGCAGGGGGGGGGCTTGCCCCCTGCACCCCCCTACTTAAACATACCAACTCTGAGATCGCACTACAGTGAATGAATGGGGCAAACTCCCATTCTGCAGTACTCACCATTGCCTGGGATGTCTGCTGTCGGCGATGTCATCTCGGTTATGTGGTCATCAGTGATCTGGCGTTTCGTCCATCTAACATGGACCCATATAAATATATATATATATATATATATATATATATATATATATATATACATAAATGTATGTACATAACATGCAGTGCAGTCAGACCTCAGAACCATCCCTCTCAACTTCTTAGTGCAAAACATCTGTACAAAGGCTGTAAAAGGGGGGGATGGGCCAGATATAGGGACATATTTAAACTATCGCTGTTTGGACATCTGGACAAAGCCTGACATAATTGGGGGACAGAGACCCAAACACAGGGGTATATTGGACATATTGCTATTATATATTTAGACTGTTGCTGGTGTTACTGGGTTTGTTGTCACATATCTTTTCTGAAGGATATTAAGTCAGTAACACCAATGGATATTAGCATGTACTGACTGCATTCCCCAGAGTATCCTACTGATTTGCTAAGGAAAACCACTGTGTGGGGAACAGACTAAACATATGAGCCATGCATTTGGACAGTGTCTAGGCATCTGGACAGTGTAGAGGTATAACCGCAGTCATGTACCAGAATGGAAATCCCCTGACATCTGCCAGACATGTAACCCAGCACCTTATGAAACACTGTAAGACCAACACAACACTCCCCCACATTAGCTCTGGGCAATTACCCACGTATATTCAAATATAGCATGCATTACAGGGATGGAACTGTAGTGAAAAGCAAATAATGGTACAAAAATGTCCAACCAGAAACATTTGCACCACAGTCACAGCAACATACCAGTACCCAAAATTGAACTCCAGAATAGAACAACTGTCTGAACAAAAATATCCTGACTGCCAGACACACACTACACTGGCATATACTGGTCAAAGTCACAGTGTACTGGGAATCCTGAGGTGTTACAGGACATTTCCCAGTCTGCCCCTATAAGTATACAGACCTGATAGACCGCCAGCAGATGTAGTAGCATGCACAGTCAGATAGGTAAAGGATGCATGACACTCACATCTACTACTCTCCCTTCCCAGCCCAACAAACATCTACACACAACACTGCTACACAATCCTGGCAGTCTGTTCACAATAGCCAGACATACATAACTGTCATATGTATAGATTTCCACAGAATTTCCAGGGTGTGGAACCATAATCCTGTCCACTGCCACATACCACAGCCTGGAGTCTGCTAGGTCACTGGGATGATAACTGCAGTCAGTGTAGTGTCTGACTGACAATCAGGATATGTTTGTTCAGACAGTCGTTCTACTTTGGAGTTCATTTTGGGTACTGGTATGTTGCTGTGACTGTGGTGAAAATGTTTTTTGGGTGGTCATTTTTGCATCACTATCTGCTTTGCAGTCAGTAATTAATGATATACCATACCTCTGCACCTTGTAGTGCAGGACATCTGGACAATGCATGACGTACTTGGAGAACAGGAGGCCGGAAAGAGGGACATATCACACATAATGGTGTTATAAACTGAAACAGTAGCTGGTGTTACATGTGTTGTTGTAACGTCCCCGAAGGATATGATGTCTGGAACACCAATGAATGTCAACAGTTAGTGACTACAATCCTCACATTATCCTACTGACACCACAAAAAAGACGTTGTTTGAGGAACTGACCAAACATAACAGAGAAACCTCTGGCCACTCTGTGGACAACATGCCAGTTGAGAGGTATGTCAGAGGCATGTCACTGTCAGATGTCAGGTTACACAGTAAATGCATGTCCAGATGAATCCTGTCAATCTAGCAGCCATCTATGAGTATAACAGCACTAATGGCATGCAATCTCTACCAAAAGCTGTACCTTTGTCCCACATGTTGTTGGGCTGTCTCCACATGTCCTGTCCTGTGAGGTATTCCTACCTACTGTCTGTGAAGCTGTAGCCCCCACACCTCTGTAATGTCCCCTGCACAGGCAAAGAAAAGGGGCAAGGCCCATATGGATGACGTCCCATATGATGGAACTAGCAGCAGTGTCCAGGCCCACACCACAATACTATGTTGGCACCCACATAGCTGTATGGCCTCAGGAATACCTGACAGGACAAAATCAACCTCCTCAAGGTAGGCTGAATGCCTGTGGTGGACAGCAGCTATACACAACTATCATCATAGGTGGAAATAATTGCAGGACGGGCCAAAAAGGAACAGGTGCCTCATTGGTAGCCAGGTCACCTTGTTCTGCACAAGCAAATAAGGTCACAGGTGATGTATACTAAGGCTGTCTTTCAGTGCAAACTGGATACAGCCACCAAGGCCAATCAGTAGGCCTTCCAGACATGTGTCTACAATTCCAGAGGCAACACACATATGTTCTCTGTAGTGGTGGTCAATAACACCACATACACATATGCTATAGATATAGGCAACTGGCTGCAGACAGGTGAGATGTAAACTTCACCCTCTGTCCCCTCATAGGTACACATGTGCAAGTACAGCACCTGCCACCCCTCCCCTCATGATCAGAAAGCAGATCTTTAATGCCCTATCAAAAGCAACAAACAGAGGTCTCCATAGGCCTGATACCATTCCTGGCTGCATCCTACATGGACACAGGCATGGGCTCTCAGACCCATTCTGCAGTGTAGTCAACCACAGCCTGAACACTGGTGTCATCTCATCTGCACAAAGGACACACAGAAAGTTAATAGAAAACAGGCTATGCATTAGCATGAATGTTCTGAAGGATACAAGTCTGAAACTGAAATGCATGCCATTATGTCATGACAGCAGTCCTCAATGACATGGCCAAAAACCTTAATACTCTCCATTTAATATAATAACTTAATATTAATATGCAGTAGGAGATAATTAAAATATACAGTTCAAATCCCCAAACCAAGGTAGTGTAGTGGTCAGAGTCCCAGCTTGGCATGCAGGCATACACGGTTTGAGTACTACAACAGGCAATCCAATTTTACAAGGGAAAGCTGTGTTAAAAGTAATATTTTCATATTAAAATATGTAGTAAGTTATTTTTGTCACCCAGGGTAGTGTAGCTGGTGTAAAATGGAGGTGTCAGTACATATAACATGTGAAACCACCCATGTATACATGTGCCCCATACAGTATAGTTACATCCCTTGTTACTGTAATGGAAATACATTTTATATGTTATAACAGATATATAAAAAGTATATATCAAAATATAATATATGATATAATAATAGTATAAGGCTATACTATCATAATATTATAATAATTAATATAATATATATAGAAAGATATATAAAAGATATTTTATAAGAATGAACTGTGAGCAATGGTTAGCACTGCTCAGCTATATTTAGCAGGTTTAAGCTTTGCTCAAACATGAATGCTAAGCAGCAGGCAGCTCAGCTAAGTGGATTTGCGCACTGCTAAATGTTGCTAAGTGAAGCCCACACAGATTAAGCATCTGTACGTTTAATCGTATGTTGGCATCGCTTAAAATCACACAAACCCATGCAAACCCACTTACAACTGCTTTAATCACTCTGTTTCCATCAGCCACTGTTCTGCCTAGCAACAAAACAATCAGCACTGTCAAGTCTCACACCTAAGCCCCTATACCTCATAGTCAGAGCAATGTACCACTATACCATTTGAGTTGTAAGGATTGTTAATGCTTTTCCAAACATATCATGCAGTACAGTCATTCAACAATAGGGAATTGATACCGTAGAATCAGTCAGGTTTTGTATTTATACATATACACATGTATATATGTATGGAGATGCATATATATCATATATACATAATATAAATAGAGATATACACGTAAATATGTGTATATACATATATATATATATATATATATATAAAACTAAATATATATAAAAAGTATATATATATATATATATATATATATATATATATATATATATATATATATGTTCATAACATGTAGTGGAGTCATACATCACAACCATACCTCTCAGCCTGTTAGTGCAAGAAGTCTGTCCAAAGGCTGTCCAAATCGGGGACAATGGGCCCAAACTAGGGACATATTTTAAATATTGCTCTTATAAATTTAGAGTGTTACCAGAGTGACAGTGTTTGTTTCAGCATACATGTTCAGAAGGATGTTCTGAAACTGAAATGTATATCATAGGTTCATAGTTTCATAGGTTTATACTAGGCTATCTGCCCTAAGGCATTTATAAGCCTAGCCCAAATTTTTGTGGCTTACGCCACCCCTTATATGAAAAAATACTGTGCCCATTAGTTTGTTGTGCCTCTGTCCAGCAGTGACACAGAGATGATTCCCGGGATAAACCTATGATCTCCCATCCACAGGTCAAGATTTCTCTTGAACAGAGCCAGCGAGGTGCTCTGCCTCACATGGATCGGGATTTTATTCCACAGAATAGGGAGTCTCAGAGTGATAAATCTATCCCTCCAGCATGTCCTATTTATATCCGTGCTAAGGTTTAAGTCGCTTGCTCTAGTGGTTTTGGTGGATTTGGATTTTTTGAGGTGGAGCATGTCCATTAATTCCGGGTTGGACATGGCCTTGTATGTCAGGCACATGTCACCTCTGAGCAGACGGTATGCAATTGAATAGAGCTGGAGCTTCTTCAATCTGGCAGCATATGACAGATTTTGGAGTCCCTTTATCCTTTTGGTGAGGAACTTTTGGGGTCTCTCCAATTGCTGCAGATGTCGGGTTAGATACATCCCGAATGGGGCATTGTACTCGATCATTGGTCTGATAAGTGAAGAGTACAGGGGAACAATGACCTCACTAGATCTGGATGTGAATCCCTTCATGATCAGGTGGGCAATGTAGAAGGTCTTTCTAACCACTTTAGCAACGTGAGTGTCAAAAGAAAGGCCACTGTCAACCTGGGTCCCCAGGTCCCTGATAACCTCTTCTGTGCTTAGTGGATTGTCACCTATATGGTAGCTTGGGGTTACCTTGTTTTCCCAAAGGGTATGACTATACATTTTTGGTGTTTAACTTCAGGCCATGGCTCTGGCACCAGCTATCTGTTTCCGTGAGTCCCTTCTGAAGGATATCCGTGTCCGATGCACTTTCCACTATGGCGCCCAGTTTGCAGTCGTCTGCAAACTTTGTCAGCCAAAGTCCTCCCATGTTGGCCTGTACTTCTGAGAAGTAGATGCCGAACAATAGGGGGCCAAGGACCGAGCCCTGTGGGACACCACTTGTGACCGGCTTGGAGTCTGACATAGCGCCAGCAACTCTAACCCTGTGGGTTCTGTCCTTAAGCCAGTTTGCAACCCATCTTGTGACATATGGGTTTACATTTAACCAAAACGTAACAACTCCCAAGTCAGGGTAAAGTAACGAGAATAAAAAATTCACCTTTCCTTTCCTAGGCTTGGTGTGGTTGTTGGTCACTTGAAGCAGTTGTCATGAATTTTTTATTCTTATGGGTTTACATTTAAGCTGGTAAGTTTTTCTACAATACCCGAGTGAGGTATTGTGTCGAAGGCCTTTGCAAGGTCAAGGTAGGCTGTATGGACTGCCTTTCCCTCATCAATGGCCTTGGTGACTGTTTCGAAGAAGTCGACAAGTTCAAAAGGCATGATCTGCCCTTGACGAAGCCAAACTGGGTCGGGTCCAATGTCTGCAAGTCCCCTATATCTTTGTTTATGAGTTCCATTATGATCCTCTCCATAGCTTTGCAGACTAGACTTGTTAAGCTTATGGGGCGGTAATTACCAGGGTCCGTAGAGGCACCGCCTTTGTGGAGTGGGACCACAGTTGCATACGCCACTCCTTGGGCACGTATCCTGTGGTAAGGCTGAGATTAAACAGCTGCCTTATGTGCGGGTTTAATTCCTCATTTAGCTCGTGTAGCACACAGCTGGGGACACCATCCGGTCCCATTGATGCTGTGTTTTTAGCTTTAGAGACAGCAGCTTTCACCTGATTTCAGATGTCTGGGAGGCTACACTCTGCTGGGATAGTTATCTCTCCTTTAGGGGGGGGGGGGTGAAGTTTGCACTGAACCTGTCTGCCAGTATGTTGGCAATGTCTGTGGGTTCAGTGATTTTTGTATCATTTTGGACTAATTCTGAGCATATCTGGGAGTTTCCACCCAGGTTCCTAACATAGCTGAAAAAGGCCTTATGATTGTCCTTTGAATCTATGGCAATTTTTCTCTCAAAATTGGCCTTAGTTGATTTTATGAGTGCTCATATCTTTTTACTAATAATGATCAGGGGTGACTTCCCTTTTATGGATTTTGTTCTATCATGTAATAGCTTTCTCCTCTTATTGTAAAGTTTGTTAATGGCTGGGGTCCACCAGACTGGATGTTTGCCCTTTGTGGAAAGAGTCTTGGTTTTATTTGGGATTGCCTGATCCATGCAGTCCTGGAGGTGTTCATAGAAGGCATTTGTAAGGGCTTCCACAGCTTGGGTTGTGGTTTCCACTGGCTCAGGGGCCTTGAAGGATACCACACCAGTCTTGAGTAGTGTGAAGTTTGCTTTAGAGAAGTTCTTCACTGTGGTCTTTTTTGTTTGGGGTGGGGGCGGGATGTGGATTTCCAGTGAGATTAGTTTATGATCAGATCTCACCAATGAGGGATATACTTCTGGTGTGGAGCATTTTGTCCCCATGTTTGTGATAATGAGATCTAGTATATTTTCTCCTCTCGTGGGAACAGTGACTAGCTGTTCCATGGCATTTGAATTTATGAACTCCAGGAACCATTGGGCTAGAAAGTTAGGGCTTGAGTAATGTTCCCAGTCTATATTCAGGTAGTTGAAGTCACCCAATATGATGGTGTTTGGAGATACATTTATACCCTCCAGTGTCTTCAGGAAGGCTGTGTGGGTCATTTACTGTCAGAAATCCAAAGATCATCACAGTGATTTACCAGGGATATAATTTATTATTATTTATTATTATTTATTTTACATTTGTTGACTGGGCTAGTCTAACTGGATACATGTCCATTTTCAGTAGAGGCCCAAGGAGAAAAGCTCCACTGTAACAGTCTAAGGTAACACACTAAGAAAAAAATATACAAAAGGATAACTAAACTACTAAGCAGGAGTTATCAACTAATTAGCATAAACAAAACAACAGAGCAGCAATTAGCAAATCAAAAACACACAGCAACATTTAAATACAGAATTGCATTTTTATAGCATCTGGACTTGGACTTGACCTATCATGAAAAAAAACTAAATAATACCTGTGCAAGGCATTAGGTAGTGCAAAGTAAGTAGAGGTAATAGGAGGTAAAACATAAGAAAGAGGAAGTCACAAGCTGAAGAGAGTCTAGGGGAAAAATTGTAGTGATGGGAGCAGTGATACAAGCTAGATGGAGACAAGGCAGTGTGAGAGAAGGAGAAGTAATACCTGTCCAAGATGATGGGTGCATACAGTGCAAATAGAGATAATGGGAAAAGAGGTGAAAAAGATGTGGAAGTAGGAAACAAGAGTCAGTCAGGAGTAGAGCAAGGGCAGAGCCAGTGTGATTTGAGGTGGGTCTTTAAATGTTTCTTGAAAAGGGGTGTTGAGGTCAAGGTAGTAAGTTCACTAGGGATCTTGTTCCAGTGTGAATCCACAGCATTTGAGAAAAGGGAGTCACCTGCTTTATTCTGAGATTTACATGTGGCTACTAGAAGTTTATTAGCTGATCGTAGGGTAGTGAGATTCTTATAGGGGGAAATAAGCGTATTAAGAATAGGTGCATTAGAAGGGAAGTGGAGTATCCTGTGGGTAATAGTTGTTGAAGTAGAATGAGATTTTGCAGTTCAAGCCAACCTAGCTGTCTGAGATTTAAGCAATGATGAGTCCGATATGGGGCACCTGTAGCAAACCTGATAATGTTGTGGTAGGATGAGGCTAGTTTTGACAGGTTTGTTTTTGATAGGTTAATAAAGGTTGGAGAGGCATACAGTAGTGTAGAGATGAGATGTGTTTGAGCTAAAGATATCCTAGTCACTGGTGTGAGAAATTGTTTAAGTCTATAGAGAGCACCTATTTTTTTAACTGTTTTAATAGTTAGATTGATGTGAGCATCAAAGTTTAGTTGATTATCTATTGTGACACCAAGCAGTTTTGTGGTGCTATCGGGTGATATATGCATGCCATTGTTAGAGACAATAGTAAAGGAAACTGGGATGGACTTATAAGTTGGAGTAAACAATAGTAACTTAGTCTTTTTAGGATTAAGGAGGAGACAGATGTGTTTGAACCAATTTTCTGCTGCAGTAAAAACATTTTGGGTACATGAATGTAGTTCAGCAGGAGACATTGCAGTGCAGATGAGTGTAGAGTCATCTGCATACTGAATGTAAGTGGATGATGGGAGGGAGGTATTCAGGTTATTAATAAAGATGGAGAAGAGGAGGGGACCTAGAATAGAGCCTTGTGGGACTCCAATGGAGATTGGGAGCTGGGAGGATAAATGGCTGTCCCAGAGAACTGCTTGTTGTCTATTTGACAGGTTGGAGTTGAACCACTGAATAGCCATTGTGTCAAGAGAAAGGGATTTAAGCATGTCAATCAGAAGATGGTGATTTACCATATCGAATGCTTTCGAGAGGTCAAGAAATAATGCAGATGAGAATAGATTATTGTTGCGATTTTTGTTGATGGAGTCTGTAAAGGAGAGAAGGGCAGTGGTGGTACTATGGAATGGTCTAAAACCGTGCTGTGAGTCAGCAAGTAGGTTATTATGGAGAAGGTGCTCTAGAAATTGTTGGTGGACACATCGTTCCATGATTTTAGCTAGAGGAGAGAGTAGGGCTATCGGATGGTAGTTTGAAAGTTCAATTGTATTTCCCCCTTTATGTAGAGGGACGATATGGGAGATTTTCCAGAGAGACGGAATAGTGGATTCGGTTATGGTTCTGTTTATTAAGATGGAGACTGGGAATGCTACAGCTAGCTGCAGATACTCTGCTGGCAGTTTGTCTGCTGAGGGCGTGCAAGGTTTAAGTTTTCAGAGTTGGTTGTAAATGAAGGCTGTGGATACTGTGTTCAACTTTAAAGAGAGTGTTTTACTATTAGGAGGGTTAAGTCCAAGGGTTGTGGGTGGAGCTAAGGTGTTGGCAAGAGAGGTGACAGTTTCTGAGAAGAAGTTATTGAAGGTGTCAGCAATTTTATTAGGAGCGGTCTGAGATAGGTTGGTAGGGGTGGGTGTTTTTTAGTTTCCAGGGTATAGAAGTTTCTTGATTCCAGACCAAAATTTTTGAGGGTTCTGTTGGGGGTTTTGTTGAAATTTAAAGTAGAAGTTTTTTTTGTCAAGGAGTATAAGTTTCTTTGTGGTATTTCTAAGGTGTTTGAAATTTTGGTGGTCGGTGGGGATTTTTGTGATTCTCCATTTTGCCCAAAGTTTGTTTCTTAGTATAATTTTTTGCTTGGTTTCTTTGGAAAGCCATGGAGCTTCTTTGGACCTTATTTTAATTTGGCAAGATGGGGCATGGCGGTCCAGAATTTGGAGGAATTTATTATTGAAATAAGTGACTGCTTCATCGAGAGGAAGGTCTTTGAGAGGTGCCCAGTTGCAAGCTTTAAGTTATAAGAGGAAGTTGGGAAGGCTGAAATTTTTCTTACTGCGTATAATTCGATATAATGTCTCCTTAGAACTACTGTGTTTTTGTTTGGAAATGTATGTAAGGAGGTGGTCACTAACATTGTCAGGGAGTACACCTGTTTTATATGCAAGGGGTTGTTATTTACAAGTATCCAATCAATAATGCTCTGCTTCTTGGTAGGTTTATGTATTCTTGTAGGGGAGTTTATGATTTGTTGGAATGTGTAGAGGTTTATAAGAGAGGTGGGTTTAGTGGAACAGCAGGAGTTCCAATCAATATTGAGATCACCTAAAAGGACAGTTTCCTGTGGGATGGTAGAAGAGAGCCAGCTAAGGATGTTTCCCTATCATAATAGTAATGAATTTGTGGAACAGACCAGAAATATGAGCAATACACCTGGATATACTGCAATAATCCAGACAGTCGAGAAGTAGGCTCAGAACCCCTTAGTGCAATGAATCTGGACCAAACCTGACAAAGCGGAGGGAGAAAGGCATGAAAATAGATGCATATCTGAAATATTGGAACAGATAAACTGTCACAGTTGTTGCAGTAACACCTTCATGTCTGTCCTAACATATATTGACTGAAATAGCACAAGTCCAACACTCAATTAGTTCTCACTAGCTAGTGACTGAAATCCTCACATCATCCCACTGATGTGTCAGAAATACTCAACGCTTATGGGGGCCAGGCAACAGCACATCCTACAAATATCTGGACATAACATCACATTAGGGAAACTACACTCAGCTGCTAAGCATGCCACTAAGCACTATCCAAACTACAGTCAGGCTGACACAACACTAACTCTAATCTGCTAGGGGGAATTACACATGTATTGGCAAATATATCAGGCACTACAGGGAAGTAAAAGCACTGAAAAACAGACACCAGTGTGAATGTGCATACCCACAATCAATTCCAACACAGTCACAATGACATACTAGTAAGGCAAAGGAACAATACAGTATAAGGACTGTGGGAACAAAAACAGCTCAACATGTTTGCTACTCACACACTCCCCCTACATATACTGACCCAATTCACAGTATAGTATGATGCCTGACCATGGTACACAACATGTTTCAGTCTGCCTCTACAAACATACACAACTGATAGACCACCAGGAACAGGAGCAGCATGCACAGGCAGATAGAAAAGGAGCCACAACACATACATCTATCTGCCTCTCTACACAGGCCAAATAACATTGACACATTACACTGCTACACAGTCCTGACAGTCTATCAACAATTGCCAGAAATACACAGACATCTCAACTGTAGAGAGTCCCACAGAATGCCCAGGCTTTCTCCTCATATCATCCTCTTACTGCATGACATCTGGACAAAGCCTTACATAATTGTGGGACAAAGGCCCAAAAACAAGGGCATATTTGAAATATTGCTGTTATAAACTGAGAAAATTGCTAGTGTATCAGGGTTAGTTGTAACATATCTTTTCTAAGGGATATGAGGTCAGAAACATAAATGGATGTTAGCAGTTACTGACTGCAATCCCCAGAGTGTGCTATTGATTTCCCAAAGACAAAAATTGTCTGAGGAACACACCAAACATAATAGTCCAAACTCTGGCCACTCTGCAGATAGCCCTACAGTTGAGAGTTATGTCAAACTCATTACACTGTCAGAGTTAAAATCTCACAGAAACTCCATGTTCACACAAATCCTATTAGACTAGCATTAATTCAAATGTATAACCGCAATACTTACATTCTGTCCTTATGTCTGGAACATTCTCCCCCATTTTGTTGGCCTGTCTCCACAGTTTTGGTTGTAAGAGGTATTTCCAAATACCTTCTGTGATGCTGTTGTTCACACACCTCCATGAAGTCCTCCTCAATGACAAGGAAAAGGACCAATGCCCACATGAAGTACTCAATTATAGGAGTGTGTTGCCATGCCATTGGCTATATGAACAACAACATGGCTGTTCTGCATGCAATTAGCAAGTGGGGGGCACCAATTGGTGCACAGATCATCAGCTGCTCATGAGCATTACCTACAAAAGGCAAGCTTCTGCCTATGCAAAACAGATGTACACCTTACATGCATGAGAGGGAGAGAGAGAGAGAGAGAGAGAGAGACAGTGAGAAAAAAAAACAGCAAGATATAACCATCTACACTTGGAAAAAAATGTATGCCAAACAAGTAAGCCTGTAATAGACTACAGTAGTGGGTATGTAAGAATGGGAAATAGGAAGTTTAACATATATGTCTCAACAGGCCTTGCAGTACTGATATATTGCTGATCAGAAACTGATGGCCATAGCGTTTGGGTTTGTCTGCAGTGACATAGATCATAGGTCAGGCCACTGAGTCACCCCAGGAAAGGATGGCTCACATATGACTACTACTGGAGTGTGTGTTGAACAATACTGACTGTGACAATGCTAGGAAAGCTACTAGGATGTCATAGATATCCATATCTTACTTGTGAATACAAGTATGATATACTTGTTTGTCTCAGAAATGTGAGAAACCTATACATGGCATTTGCATAGTAAATTACTGTTGCAGATGTGTGTGTTAAACTGCATGTGATATACTGAGCTCATACCATATAACTGTCCAGTGTTATGCATACTGACTATATGTGTTCCTCATATTTATAGTCATTTACTCATAGAGTTGTGTTCTGTCTGGCAAATCTTTGGAAAATCTTAAAAAAAGCTGACATTGCAAAATCTCATTCTTTTTCCTCTGGCTAGTTCCTGTTAGGGTTTGCCACAGTGGAACATCTGTTGCCATTTCTACCTGTCCTCTGCATCTTGCTCTGTCACACCAACCATCTGCATGTCCTCTCTCACCACTTCCAGAAGCTTATCTGAGGCCTTTCTCTTTTCCTCTTACCTGGCAGCTATATCCTTACCATCCTTTTTCCAATATACTCAGCATCCCTCCTCAGCACATGTCCAAACTGATGTAATCTTGCCTTTCCGGCATTGTCTCAAAACCATCCAACATGGGCTGACCATCTCATATACACATTGCTAATCCTGTGCACCCTCATCACACCCAGTGCAAATCCTAACATCTGTAACTCTGCCACATCCAGCTCTGACTCCTGCCTTTTTGTTAATGTTACTGTCTCCAACCCATATAACATAGCTGGTTTCACTACCTTCTTGTAGATCTTCCCTTTTACTTTAACTGGTACTCGTCTGTCAAAAATCACTGCTGACACTCTTCTCCACCCATTCCATCCTGCCTGCACTCTCTTCTTCACCTGTCCTCCACAGTCATCATTACTCTGAAATATTTATCCCAATCATTTCAACACATCTGCCTTTGCCAACTATACTCACTGCATCCTCAACATCCTTCTGTCATCCCTCTCATTCACACACAAATATTCTGGCATAGACCTGCTGACCTTCATTCCTCTCCTCTCTAGAACATATCTCTACCTCTCCAGGTTCTCCTAAATCTGTTCCCTACTCCCAATGCAATTCACAATGCCATCTGTAGACATCATAGTCAACAGGGATGCCTGAATGATCTCCTCTGTCAATCTGTCCATCACCACTGCAAATAAGAAAGGGCTCACAGCTGAACCCTGATGTCATCCCACGTCCACCTTAAATGCATCCGTCACTCCCACTGCAGACCTCACCACTGTCACACCACCCTTGTACATATCTTGTACCACTCTTACATATATCTCTGCCACTCAGACTTCCTCATATAATACCACAACTCCTCTCTAGGTACCCTGTCATATGCTTTCTATAAGTCCAGAAAGACACAAAGCAACTCCTGACATCATATGTACTTCTCCATAACACTCTCCGAGCAAACATTGCATCTGTAGTGCTCTTTCCTAGTATGAGACCATACTGCTGACCACTACTCATCACGTCACTGCTTAACTTAGCCTCCAGTACTCTTTCCCATAACTTCATGCTGTGGCTGATCAATGTTATCCCTCTGTAGTTACTACAACTCTGCACATCAACCCTATTCTTAAAGCTAAACACTTTCTCTCCACTCCTCAAGCAACCTCTCACTTTCCAAGATATCATTAAACAATCTGGTTAAAACTACCACTGTCATTTCCCCTAAACACCTTCAGGCTTCCACAGGTATGTCATGTGGACAAACAAACTTTCCAGTACTCATCCTCTTCATAGCTATCCTTACTTCCTCCTTGGTAAGCCATTGTACTTTCTGATTCACCATACCCACATCATCCCACTTTCTCTCTCTCATTCTCTTCATTCATCAGCCTCTCAAAGTACTCTGTCCATCTGCTCAACACACTCCCCTTGCTTGTGAGTACGTTTCCATCATTATCCTTTATCACCCTTATCTGCTGCACATATTTCCTAGCTCAGTCCCTCTGTCTAGCCAATTGGTACAAGTCCTTTCATCCCTCTTTAGTGTCCAGCCTGTCATCCATCTCTACATATGCCTCATCCTTAGCCTTTGCCACCTCTCTCTTTGTCATGCACTTTATCTCTTTATATTCCTGTCTACTTTCCTCATCTCTATGACAATCCCACTCCTTCTTCTCCTGCCTGTTTCCCTGTATACTGTTCTGTACTTCCTCAGTCCACCACTAGGTCTCCATGTACTCCTTCCTCCAGCCACATGTCACACCATGCCCCTTTCTAGCTGTCTCCTTACTAGCTCTACTGTACTTACCCAGATATTTGAGATATTTGGTAAAGTGTCATTGCCACCCAGTGCCTGTCTTAACTCTTCCCTGAACTCCACCTCACAGTCACCCTTTTCCAGTTTCCACCACTTGATTCTTGGTGCTGCCCTCACACTCCTCCTCTTGTTGATCACCAATGTCATCTTACAAACCAACATTCTATGCTGCCTAAATACACTTTCCCCTGTCACCACTTTACAGTCCCCAATTTCCTTCAAACTGGCCCACCTACATTGGATATATTCCACCTGTGTGCATCTTCCTCCACTATTGTATGTCACCCTATGCTTCTCCCTCATGTTATAGTACGTATTCCCCACAGCCTTATCTATCCTTTTTGCAAATTCCACTACCATCTCACCGTCTGCATTTCTTTGCTTAACACCATACATATCCATCACTTCCTCATCCCCTCTGTTCTCTTCATCAACATGCCCATTGAAATCTGCTGCAATCAACACTCTGTCACCCTTGGATACAGTCATCACCACATCATCCAACTGACTTCACATTTCTCATTTTCATCCATTGCACAACCAACTTGCATAACATATGCTCTAACAACAGTCATCATTACAACATCAGTTTCCAGATTCATAAACATCACTCTATCAGACACTCATTTCATTCTCCAAAAACACTCTTGGCATACTGTTCCTTCAGGATAACCCCTACCGCCTTTCTCTTCCCATCCACACCATGATAGCACAATTGTGACCTGCCTCCCATACACCAAGCTGTATTCCCCTTCCATCTGGTCTCTTGTACACACAATATATCAATCTTCCCTGGCCATCATATCAGCTAGCTCTGTCCTTATACCAGTCATACTGCCAACATTAAAAGTTCTTACCGTCGCTACCACACTCCTAGCCTTTCTCCTCTCTTCCTGCCATATGAGTGTTGTATATTCTTAAGGGTATGCCTGTCAATGCAAAGGCTACTGTGCTAGCGAATGACTCAAGTTTGTTACAGCAATATTAAGACAGTGTCACTAATTTTGTCCCATTGCCCCCACCCCCCATGTATGTGTGGCATCCAACAGATATCCTGCTCTAATGGGTTGAGAGGGATGAATGGGCAGCAAGAATGTGAATACAGTGTGCCATACTGACATAGAACAGAAATGTCTATCAGGTATTTCTTGTGCACATGTCAGTATGAGTAGGTGTATTTGGCCACCTCATAACAACAGACATGGGATGCAAAATGTCAGTTAATTAAGGTGTAAATGTACATGTGTGTAATCATAGTTACTGTGCATCCCACAGAGTGAAATTTCTACAGCTACTGGTTGCTGCATTGCCCTGACACAGCTGTGGGTGCTACAATAAGCATGATTATCAGTTTAAAATTGGAGAGGTGTTCAACTGTGTTATGACTTTGTGTCCATGCCTACTACAAACAGCTATATGAACACCTACATAGCTGTATGGACTCAGAAATACCTTACCTGTAAAACCTGCCTCCCCCAAAGTAGAGTAATCCCCTTTGCTGGATGGCAGCAATACACAAACCACAGACTTGATCCCCATATTGGCTGTACAGGGCAAAGTAGGAGCAGGCATCAACATGGCATCAAGTCAGCCACTGTCTGAACAAGCATATAAGGTCACAGGTGGATTACTGTAAGGCTAACTATTGGTACAAATTGGACACATCCACCAAGGCCAATCACAAGGCCATCTTCCTATATGTCTGCAATCTCAGAGCAACAAACCACCCAACCTGTAATGGTGGTCATTCAGACCACATACACACACAACATAGCTATAGCCAATCTGCTAGAGATAGAGTTAGGGCAAACATCACCACTGTAGCTCAGCATCACAATAGGTGGATATGCACAGCACACACACCACTCTTCTCATCACCAGTGAGTAGGTACATATTGCCTACTGAAAGGCAACAAATGTAAGTATCCATGGGACATGATAACATCTCTGTAAGCATCTTACCTGAACTCAGGCATGTGCTTCCAGCTTCATTACACACTGTAGTCACAGCAAGCCTCGGCACCATCCACACCCCATCTGCATGGAATGTCATCCGTCTACACAAACCTGAATGAGGAATAGAGGATTATGCAATTAACTGGCCCTCATTGGAGGGAATATGACATGTCAGGACTAGAAGTGCAATGCAAGCTGATACTGTGCTGATGCGTCTATATCATGTTATTGAAAGTTTACTTAATCGAATCAATAAAGGTCGAACTTTATTGATCTATTAAGTAAAACATTAAATAATGTAAAAAAAAAAAAAAAATTAAAAAAAAAAAACTAAATGGTGTAGGTAGGGGGGCTGCACCCCCCTGCACCACCCATGTGGGGGGTTGCACCCCCCACACCCCCCTAATTAAAAATCCCAACTCAAAGACTGTACTACATTGAGGTAAATGGAAATCTCCCCTTACGGAGATTTCCGTTTACTTGTATGATGTTCTTTGCTTTCGATATTGTCATGCTGACAATATCAGATTTGATGTTGTCAGCTTACGACGAGGTGAAGTAGACCTGTGCTGATTGATTACAGGAGTATGGTGTGGTTGTGAGTGGTGGCTACTGATATTCAATGTACACGTGCAGGTTCTGTACATACTGTTGCCAAATGTATGAGGTCCTGTGATGTGTTTCCCTGTTTATGTCTTACAGGTGCAATGTTGCATCAGAGAAGGGCAACATTTTCAGTGGCTGAGACAACCATTATCATCGAAGCCATACTACAGTACCATGCAATAATGTTCAGCTGGAGCAAGCAACATCTGCAAGAGAGGATCACCCTGTGGGATGACCTGATCCACAGGATAAACAACGTCGGCCTGCACGCACGTACATACGAGCAGGTCCGGCATCATGCAACTGACCTCATATGCCATACCCGGCAAAGGGCTATTGCCATTACCAGGGACCGCACAGCCACAGGTGGGGACCAGCCATGCAGCCCCCACTGACACACACCGAGGAGCTCCTCACCATCCCTGGGGCACCCATCCCAGTACAACATCAGAGTACAGACCCCCACATGCTGGAGGTGTGTGAGACCCAGACAATGGATGAGGAGCATGCAGGTAAGGCCCCAGTGGAGATTACTAGACTTGTGTAGTAGATATAGTTGTATCCATAGAGTATCTATGTACATGTGTCAGGTCAGATTGCAGTTGTTGATGGGGTTTTCTAATGCACAGAAGTGCACATTTATGGTGAAGGACAGCACATTGTGTAGTATTGAGGGTTATGCTGTAAATGTGCAGACATGCTGCATCCATCCTGTACCAATGCTACATGTAAGTCTGCTGACAATACCTCTCTCCCACAACTACCTAGGTCCTTCTGGTCTCCATGTTGGACAGCAGCCTGAAGCTGGTGAGTATGGAATTGTTCTGTTGTGGTTTGCCAATACCCCAAGCATGTGAAGGGTATGCAATTTACCATGCACACAACTGTCAGTCATAGCTGTATTGCTTTATGTGAATGTTTACTTGTGGTGGGATTAACTGCATTGCATCATTGTGGTCAACACAGGGGCCTATCTGAGGAGATTGCTACATTCCTGTATCATATCTTACAAGCTGTCAGTGCAAGACTTCTGGACAGAGAGCAGCAAAATGGGGGGACAAATGGCCTAAGGTAGGGACATGTGTGAAATATTACTCTTATATAGTGGATATAAACAGTGTACACACCCCTTTTAAGATGCCAGGTGTTTGTGATATATACAAATTGAGATCACAGTATGTCAGTCCACACCTTTTCCAACATTTAATGTGACCCATAACATGAACAATTCACTTGTAAAACCAGCCAATCTGTTGGGCACCAAATATGGAGTATGCAAACCTTACAATAAGCTGGATGAATATGTGTGCACACCCTTCAGATAATATTTTATTGCAGCAGCTTATGATTTACTGACAGCATTCAGTCGTCTTGTGTACACACCTGCCATCAAGTAAAGGCACTTTGAGTACCACCAAACAACAGTCTGCTGTTCAAGTAGGATATTCATGGCATTTGCTCAGTTGCCTGTAACAGCAACAGCCATGACTTGCAGACAGCTTACAAAGCAGCAAAGGGATCTCATACTTGAAAGGTATCAATCAGGAGTAGGGTACAACAACATTACCACAAGATTGCATGCACCATGTAACACAGTGGAGACAGTCATCAAAAGGTGGACTGAATATGGGACAACACTGCTGTTGAAAAGAACCTGACGTCAATCCAAAATGGATGAAAAGACATGTCCAAACTTGATCAGGGAGGCTGCCAGGAGACATACAGTAACACTGAGGGTGTGCAGGAATCTCTTGCAAGTGCTGGTGTTGTGTACTACATGTGACAACAATCTCCCATATTCTGCATAAGTCTGGCCTATGGGGTAGGGTCAGAAGATGGAAGCATTTCCCCCACCAAAAAACATCCATGGATACACCACATTATGTCTCACAAAGGCATGTGTGAAAATGTGTTATGGTGTAATGAGACTGTGGCTCAACCTCACAGCCACAATACCAAAAGGTATGTGTGGTGCACAAGCAACACCTCTCTTCACCTGAAGACCACCATCGCCATGGGGAATCACACTGGCAGAATTGGTCTGCTATGGGGATGCTGTTCTAAAGACAGAACTGGGCCTGTAGTCATGTTGGTGGGAATTCTGTACAGTTCAAAATAACACTCACATCTGGCCCACATCCATCAGGCATCTGCAAGAATGCTGAGGATGGGGAGAAGTGTCAGCCTTCAACATGACAAAGACCCGAGGTATACATCCAAAGCTACCTAAGAATGGCTCCACCTGAACACACTCTTGGTTATTGATTGGCCCAGCCAGAGCCTAGACCTAAACCCGATAGCAAAATCCCAGTGTGACCTGATGAGGGCTGTGCAAATGAGCAATCTAACAGAGTTGGAGGACATTTGCATGGAAAAGTGGCCAAATAATGCTAAGTCAAAATGTGCCATGCTGTAGACACCTTCCCCAGAAGATGAATGCTGTAAGTCACTTACAAGGTGCTTCAACAAAGTATCATTTTAAGGGTGCACACACTTACACAACCACCATATTGTACATATTTCAATCATTATATTTTAAATGTAACACATTTGTTTGTTTATCGATTGGATTGCACAGGCCATGATATGTCACATGAAAGGTGGGTAATACATTTGAATGCATTATTGTGGTCTCATCTTATATATTACAAGAACATGGCATGTTAACAGGGTTGTACACACTTATCATATCCACTGTAAGCTTAGAAGGTTGGTAGTGTAACAGGAATTGTGTGACTATACATTTACTCCTGGTTTGGAGGTCTACAACTGAAATGTATGTCATTAATCAGTGATATCACTCCTCAGATCATCCCAGTTATGTATCAGACAAACACAGGGGTTATGAGAAACAGAGCAAACATATAAGCCAGACATCTACACATCCTGCAAGGATCTGTACAGTTGTGAGTTATGTTCTGTAGTACTTGCCACTGTGCTATACAGGTGAACAGCAATGATGTGTACATGGGGGCAGTCTGTGTTGGGGAGGGGTCATCACCTACTAACACTACTCATGTATCCCAGAGCACAATATTGTTAGTTACATGTAGTAAAACTGGCTGCAATGCATGATGTTGATGGCTGTGTGTCATGCATGTCACCATTTGGGTAATGTGAGGTCTGTGTAACAGATTTGTGCCACCTCACCTGTAAGTGTGTGTGTGTGTGTGTGTGTGTGTGTGTGTGTGTGTGTGTGTGTGTGTGTGTGTGTGTGTGTGTGTGTGTGAGTGTGTGTGTGTGTGTATGTGTGTGTGTCTGTGTGTGTGTGCATGTGTGCATGTGTGTACCAGCCAACAGCAAAGTGCAAGTATTAATGTACATATTTTGTCTTCCCCTCACAGGTGACGATGGGGTACGGGATTCCTCCTGCTTGGAAACTGATGTAATTGTCTCTGTAGACTCTGACAATAATGATAAGAACAGTGAGGTACAAGTGGGGTTGTCAGGGGCTGAATCTGTGCCATTTGTTGGCATCCCACTCTTGTCCACACCATCCTCGGATACAGTGAAAATGCCCACACATACCCTGTCACCAGTGGCCACAGATGATGGACAGTTGGCAGGTGGTGGCATGGAACAAGCTAGTGTGGTGACTATGGCAGGTGTGAGTGTAGACACTGGCCATAGCTAGAGTGCAGGTGAAGTCCCACCCATGCAGATGGGCAGGGGTGCTCACAGGAGGGCTGCTGCTCATTAAGTTGCTGTCACAAGTGCCATAGTAGGTGTCACCAAACATATGTTTCAGGCTGTCGTGAATGCACAGGCATGTAGTGAATGCCACACCAGACAAATAGAGTGGTGGCCGCAACTTTTCCTGATTTATGTGGTGACATACATGACCTTGTTGAGGCCACATTCCAAAATACTGAGGACATGAATAGACTGTGGGGTGAGACCTTGGTAATTCTCGACTGTGGCATGTCTGTGGTAGAGCATGTGCTGAGAGATGGACATCGACCACGTGGATGTAGGTCAGCATCAACAACAGCTGAGAGTCTACGGGGTGGTGCACCTTCACACTCTTGTAGTGGCAGTGACACCAGCACTACCAAAGGGAGGGGTTGCTGTCCACATCACACCAGAGCAGGCCATGGGCAAGTGGCCCTGGCTGGTCCTCTCAGGGGCACAGATCCAACAGACAGCAGTCACCATCCGGAAGCAGTACTGCATTTGGCATTGGGCCTGGTGGTGCCAGTGATACCCCTGGCAGGACCAGTTCCCATGTCCTTGGCTGGAGACAGTGAACTGGACACCCTACCATGTACGGTCCACAGCTGCCCAACATACCCCTGTGTAGGGCAGCCACATGGTGCGATTGTGTCCATACATACATGCACATATCTGTATCACAGGAAGATCACCTCTAGACACACACAGCACCTCTGAACAGCCCATCTATTGGATACCCCTCCAAACACACACACACATAATGTCGACCATATGGCCCAGCCTAGGCATCTGGAAAACCCACACCACACCATGTGCATATGATGATATCCTTGTCACATCCCTGTCATCCATAACATCAATGCACAGAAATGCTAATATGTGTCTGATGCACAGGGTGAATATAGTACAGTGTACCTATATAATACTATGTAAGGTGCTGTCTGCTTGCATTTGTTATGGGTACACATACAGGTGTATATACCTTATTATCCAGGATGCCTTATTGCTGTTAATACCACTGACTGAATGTAGTCTGACATGCTGTATTCTGTTTGTGCTCCAGGTGTCTGTGTGTCTGCAGACTGTGGTCCTTTAGACATTCCCAAGAGAGAGTATGGCAGAGTGGGAATACACTGGCCATGTCATAGGCAAGGTACAGCTTTATATGTACATGTACCAGGTGTGTATGCATGCAACAGTATGTGAGGGACACTGTTGCCAGACAGTGTGACATTGCATACATGCCCCTTGTCACAGACAGGTAGCCTTCAGACATGTCACCTTAGTGTTGTGTAGTACCAGAGGCTCATACATACAGAGCAGGTTACTGCAGTACTTTCAGCAGGTCCCTCACAAGCATAGCCATAACATTAACTGCAACAGATTCACCTGTCAATATCTGTTGGCCCTGCATTTCTTTCCAATGCACTCAACCTTGATGCAGTTGATGAGGGCGTGCATGATGCAGTGTATGACAGGTTTGTGGTATGTATTCCTGAGTTCACCAGGTGGAATAGGGAGACAAAATGGTATATCCCTTGCATACACACAGTAAGGACTGACACAGGGGATTTGCATACAGTAACACAAACACAGTTGGCAATAGATTAGTAAACCTGCATTTCCACTTTGATATACTTTAGTACTACATACACATGACATGCCCAACATAGATTATATGCATGGGACATACACTGCCTCTTACAACATGTAATGGTCTGAATGCCTTCATGGATTGTGAGATAACCCACCAGAAATAGCATGTGGAGTCATTTATTGCTCCTATAAGCCTTGACAAGTGATAGTGTAGCAGATATTGCATCAGCATGATGTTTCAGTCAGGTATGATACCTGATGCTGGCATGTGTGTCACTACACTCACTGTGGCTGATTTTGCAACAATATCACATACATGGGCATTGTTAAGGAACACAGACCACATATAGTTTACAAACATCTGGATAGTCCATAGACATCTGCACAGATGACTGGCTGGTATGGCGTGCACAATGGCATAACATGCTACATGTGAGGCATATGCCATTACCATGCTATATAAAGTAATCCCATTGGGAGGCGGTAAAAAGGCATGGATGGTACACACATCAAAATAGTATCAGCCAAACAGGATATGATCTTCACCTAAACACACACACACACACACACACACACACACACACACACACACACACACACACACACACACACACACACACACACACACACACACACACACACACACACACACACACAGTTGCTAGTACTGAGATTAGAACCTCTACCTATCTAGGTATTACTACTATAGTGTTGCCCAGTTATCAGACGTGCCACGGAACTTACATAATTTCACCTAGTCCCAAGATACTTATAAGGTGAATGATATCAGCAGGCCTAATAAAGTAGGGTGATGGAAAGTTTACAGGCTGATATACAACTCAAAATGGTACAACCCACACAGTATATGATTCTCACCCAAACACACACAGTTGCCAGTATGGAGATTAGAACCTCTACCTATCTAGTTATGTCTACTATAGTGTTACACAGTTATCAGACATGCCACAGAGCTTACATGATTGCACCTAGTCCCAAGGTACTTCTAAGGTGAATGCCATCAGTAGGCCTAGTAAAGTAGGGTAATGGGAAGTTAAAAGGGTGGTACATAACTCAAAATGGTATAACCCACACTGTATATGATTTTCACACAAACACACACACAAACAGTTGCTAGTATTGAGATTAGAACCCCTACTTATCTAGTTATTTCTACTATAGTGTTATGCTATTATCAAATGTGCCACAGAGGTTACATGATTTCACCTCATCCCAAGGTACTACTAAGGTGAATGACATCAACAGACCTAGTAAAGTAGGGTGATGGGAAATTTACAGGGTGGTACACAACTCAAAATTGTATAATCTGCACAGTATACAATTCCCACACAAACACACACTTTCTTGCCAGTACTGAAATTAACCCCCTGCCTATCTAGTTATTTGTACTATAGTGTTGTGCAGTTATCACACACGCTGCAGAGCTTACTGGGCTGACAACTGACCAAAGGTGCTGATAACTGCACAGTTAAGGTAAACTATTACAGGTGTCAGAAAGTCTGCTTTCAGTTTTTCCCTTAGTTCTTGCTAGTTCTTTCTCTCTTACACTTCAAATAGCCTAATATATTTGCACTTCAACAGGGTTTTGTATCAATTATTCTAGCACACCTGAGAGCCATCAGCAGTAGTTAGTCATTCCTCATGGAATTAGCTCCAGTACTTGGTAGTTATAACCACCCATCCTGGCATGATTAAAGCACAGTTCTCTGTGCTTTTGCCCATTAACCTGGTGCCCTTGGGCAATCTGAGGCACTGTTGCAACTGCCACATGTACACAGATGACCCTCTCCTCTAAAATCCCAGCACTTAGACTTGTGAGAGATACCCTTATATCACAGAATTGGAAGATATGCACTCTCTAGCGAAGACTGGACTAGCTGGTCAAGAGAAGAAGGGTCAACACTTGTACTACACCATATGGAACACATAACCCTCCAGAACACCCACTATCACAGCTCTGACATACAAACAAAAAACACACACCCACTTTCACAGAGGCACTCAATAGACATTTACCCAAACAACAGAAGCCACCAAGACAGACTCCCACTCGACCATCACAACACAGCACAAACCACAGGACACATATCTCACCTACACAGTGTGCCCCTCAACCTAAGTCCCTAAGGTTAACCACCTTGCCCAATACAGTAATCATAGGTGACGCAAAAGTGAGGCACATAGATGTCCCACTCTCTTGGTTGAACATGGAGAAGGTAACAGTCAACTCTCTATCAGGTGCCAGAATCCAACACATAACACATCCAGTCAGGTCACTCCACAACAACTACAAGTATCACTCTGTCATTGTCCATGTGTGTGTAAATGACCTGAGACGCACCTCCCTGGATTACATGAAAAGAGACATGGTGGGGCTCTCAGATTATGTGGGCCAGGGAGATATGACTGTATCCCTGAGCAGTATACTACTGACACCCAGAATGATACCGCAGTACAAACAACAAATGATTGACTTAAACAATTGGCTTAAGTGTCTGTTGTCATTCTCAGGGGATCCAGTATCTGTCTGCTTGGGTTGAAATGATTGACAGACTGTGAAGGCTTGCCAGAGATGGCCTGCATCTGTCACCCCTGGGTTTTCAGGTACTAAGTGTCTTGTCGCCCTTTAGTGCCTTTTTAGATGGTGTTCCATATCAAATTAACACTGTAACAGATATACATAAATGCAATCTGAGGTTCATGATGCTCAACACTAGACATCAACATCTTGAGATGCAGTCTCTTGAAGCACTCCTCAAAATGGGGAACATTGACATTTGTGCTGTAATGGAGACCTGGTATATAGCAGCAGGCAGCACCCCTGCACTACCAGGCTATAACTCATTCCACTAATAAAACTTAACAGATCCACAACGCGATAAGAACAGCTTTTATTTTTACAAAAAGGTCACTGACTTAGTGCTTTTACCCATAAAATTGGGCTTCTTCAGAAGCCCAATTTTATGGGTGAAAGCACTAAGTCAGTGACCTTTTAATAAGAATAAAAGCTGTTGTTCTTATCATATCATGGTTCTGTTAAGTTTTATTAGTTTAAGACATTTTTATAACTCATTCCATACCTGTCAGCCCCAAAACATGGACCACAGCTCCAAAGGCAGTGGTGTTTCCATATTCATAAAAGATATGCACACCTCCAGGCTAGTATCCCAGCATAATGCAGCTTAGATACTTCAGGTACAACTGACATTGAGTAATAGTGCAATCCAGGTCATAGCTTGCTATAAGTTCCCATCCATGTTTCTAGACTCTCAATCCACATTCCTCAACATCCTGGAATCTATCAAGGTCCAATCCAACACTCTCATACTAGGAGATTTCAACTACCCCTCCATCAACTAGGAAAGGTACTCAAGCACCAATACACTGGCCCAACACTTCATGGAATTCATCAGTTACAATGCCCTGGACCAACTAATTCTGACACCCAGTAGAGGAAGTAACATCCTTGAATGGTGTTGATTACTAACATATGGGACTGGTGATAGAGTAATTACCATGGAAATCCACAGCTCACCCACACCCCCCGCATAGGTAACCACCTTGAAAAACGTCTCCAAAGCTGACTTTGGACTTCTAAAAACAGAGGTGGCTAACTTCACAGCACCTGTGCCAATGGAAAATACCTGCATGATTGCCGAATCATACACAAATGCACTGTACAAACATGTACATCAATGCATGGAACTAGCCTTACCCAACAAAACCATGACACTCTCCTCCAAACACTGGAGGCCAATCTGGTGGTCACCTGCCTTTAATAACCTGTACAACAGAAGGAAGAAACTGCTGCAGAAAAAGGTGGAGTCTCAAGAGTGGTAAAACTCCTTTATTAGCCTCAACAACAACTAAAGATCTAAAGCCAGCTATGAAGGCAGAATTGCTACAGACACTAACAATCACAAAGCCTTTGATAGTTATATCAAGAACCTCCATGGCAATACCCAGAAGTGTTCTGAGTTACTCCACAATGCTACCTCCAATACTGAGCCAACAGATATTGCCAACATTCTTGCCAACACATTCAGTGCCAGCTTTACCCTTCTCTCCCCCCAGGGGAACAATCAGAATGCCAGAAGAATGCCAGGCACTCAAGATTACTGCCACCCAGGTTAAACCTGCATTGTCCACGGGCAAGAATACAGCTTCCATGGGACCCAAAATTATCCGTGGCTGCGTCCTTCATGAGGTACAAATATATCTGGCACCACATCTGTGTGCCCTGTTTAATCACAGCCTCACCTCATGCTTTGTCCCTCCCAAATGGTACATTACTGCAGTCATCCCTCTCCATAAAGGGGTAGCGACTATAGACCCTAAGAATTAGCAGCCCATTAGCCTGACAAGTATGATATGTACAGCTATGGAGCACATCATCAGGGACCTGATCAACAAACATATAGGTAATCTCCTAACTGTGGACCCCACGCACAGTTTGGCTTTGTGAAAGGGAGATCATGCCTGCCCGACCTGGTTGACTTCATTCAGTCAGTCACCAGGGCTGTGTATGACAGTAAGGCACTACATACAGCCTACATCAATCTGGCCAAGGCTCTTGGTACAATTCTTCAGTCAGGAATTATTGATGAACCCACCAAAGTAGGCATCAACCCCTATATCATTGGGGGGGGGTTGCAAACTGGCTCACAGATAGAACAGACAGTGTGAAAGTAGTGAGCTCCAAGTCAGACTGCCAACCAGTCATGAGTGGAGTCCCACAGGGATCACTCCTGGGTACTCTTCTGTTCAGCATCTACTTCTCAGGAGTCCAGGCCAACACAAAGGAACACTGGCTGATCAAGTTCATAGACAACTGCAAGCTGGGAGCCATCATTAACTCCACAAATGATGCAGACATCCTACAGAAAGGCCTCACTGAGATCACTGACTGGTGTGGAAACCATGGCCTGAAGCTTAACACCACAAAATGCATCATCAACCCCTTTAAAAACTCACAAAGTACCACATGGATGGGAGCCCACTGAACACTGTAGGTGTTATAAGCGATCTGGAGACACATGTTGACAGCAACCTCTCCTTTAATCACCACACAAGGTTTTGCATCCAGAAAGAAAGAGGTCATCATCTCTGCGTACTCTTCCCTAATTAGACCAATCATCAAATATAACAGCCCATTTAGCATGTACCTCACTAGACACCTGCCACAGCTGGAATGGCCACAGAAGTATCTCACAAAGAGAATCCTAGGCATTAAACACATATCCTACACAGACAGACATAAAAGACTCCACCTATTCTCTGTCTCATATCACCTACTTAGAGGCAATCTCTGCATGACTTGCAAAGCCATGACTGACTCAGCTCTTTTAGAAATGCTACATCTAAAGACATCCTGATTCCTCTGCACCACACATTGCAGGGACCTCAACCTTATTATCACAATC
Organism: Protopterus annectens; assembly: GCF_019279795.1. Lineage (NCBI taxonomy): Eukaryota > Metazoa > Chordata > Ceratodontiformes > Protopteridae > Protopterus > Protopterus annectens. The sequence goes on from NC_056730.1 coordinate 213,013,009, forward strand.
AACACAACATGCTGGAGGGACAGGTTCCTCACCTAGAGACTGCACATACCCTGGAATAGACTTCCCACACATGTCAAGTACAGCATCTAGATGACCCTGTTCCAGAAAAATCTTGATGAGTGGATGGGTAATAGAAAGTTCATCCCAGGGATCACATCAGTAGCTCTACTTAATGGAGGCACTGGGAACTAACTTCAGGTGGCATAATGGCAGGGCACTTCTATGTGCTAGGCTTGTGAAGGGCCCAGGGCCTTTAGCCTCATATATACCTATGAACCTATAAGGGGAATGACATCAGCATTACTGACAAAATAGGCCAGTGGGTGGGAAACTTATCAAAATACTTCTTCCTACAAACATACACACTTACACATACATACACACATTTGCCTGATCTGAGACTAGACCCCTGCCTATCTTGTTATTTGTACTGTAGTGTTATGCAGTTCTTGCAGATGCTACAGAGCTTACTGGACTAACAAACTGGCCAAAGGGGAATGACATCAGCAGGAGTGATAAAGTAGGGAAGTGGGTGGGAGACTTATCAAAATACTTCTTACAAACATGCACACAAATTATTTTGCCAGATCTGAGATTACAATCCCTGTTTAGCTAGTGATTTGTACAATAGTGTTACGCAGTTATCACACACGCTATGGAGCTTACCGGACTGACAGCTGGCCAAAGGAGCTGATAAGGGGAATGACATCAGCAGGAGTGATAAAGAAAGGCAGCGAGTGGGTGACTTATCAAAATACTTCTTCTTACACACACACACACACACACACACAGACACACACACACACACACACACACACACACACACACACACACACACACACACACACACACACACACACACACACACACACACACACACACACACACACACACATACACACACACACACGCACACACACTCATTTGCCAGATCCGAGATTAGAACTGCTGTCTAGCTAGTGATTTGCACTATAGCATTACACAGTTATCACATGCACTATGGAGCTTACTGGGCTGACAACTGGCCAAAGGTGCTGATATGGGGAATGACATCAACAGGACTAATAAAGTGGGGCACTGGGAAGTGTTGATGTTGGGATTGGCCTCACCTGAAAACAATCAAACACACACATCCTCACGTTCGCATAGACAGCTGTCACACACACACACTTATCAGTATTGAGATTAGAACCCTTACCGAACTAGTTATTTGTACTTTAGTGTTACACAGTTATTGCATGAGCTACATAGCCTATAAGGGTGATAGGTGTCCAATGGTACTTCTAAGGTGAATGACAGCAGCAGATCTTGTGAAGTTGGGCAATGTAAAGTGTACTGAGTAGAAAGGGTCTCCTAATACTTAGACCTATGGACACACACACACACACACACACACACACACACACACACACACACACACACACACACACTCTCACACACATGCAGGAAACCTCAGTATTGTTACACAATGGGGTTCTTTTTTTATGTTGGCACGTGCTACTGTTTACAACTGGTATGCCACTGTCCATAGCAGGATATGACTGTATGCCATTCAGGGTATCCATGTGTGTGACTCACTCTGTCTGTGTCCTCCTGTCTCTCTCTCTCTCTCTCTCTATCACTGTCTGTCTCTCAGTTCCCACATCTATGTGTGTATATGCTTGACATATGTTATCTGTTGCCCATATAAATGTGTGTGTGTCTCACATAATAGATACAGATATATCAAATATGGGCCACCTACAGCTAGCTGAGGGTAATCCTGTCTGGTGCGTGTGTGTGTGTGTGTGTGTGTGTGTGTGTGTGTGTGTGTGTGTGTGTGCGTGAGTATGTGTGTTGGGGGGACAGTTGAGATGTACATAGCTGCCTGTATGCACAGACATATATACACAATACAGTCATATATTCTGATGTGGGTTCTAACATGTCCTGTGATTATCTAATTGTAGGAACATGCCCAGTGTGACCTACTAAAGTTAGAGTGGGACTCCATTCCAGAGATAGGTGTACTCCAGCCCAGGGTTTTGTGTGCTACAGCCGTACCTCTCAGTAGTACACAGGACTTTCTTCAAGGTACTTGGTTTGTTTAGCGGACATTTTCTGACATATCTGTAGTCTGAAACTGCAATGTATTGTGTCATTATCTAGTGCCAGACATCCTCTGATCATCACAGTGCTTTACCAGAGGAATACAAGTTGTATGATGCATACACCAATATTATGAGGGCAGCTATGTAAATTCTTGCCCAACAATGCCATTTGTGAGGTGTGGCTACAGCCAGTTTAGCAATGACATGGCTGTGTAAACAGTCCAGCAACCTGGTGATATACTGGCTGGGGATCTCCTGCTTGTGTGGTATCTTTCTAACCTGCGATGTCATCATATCCTTGTGTGGGCATACCTCCCACCTGTACATTGTTTGGCAGGTTGTCCAGGTGTTTGGCTAGAGGTTTCATCCTTTCTATGTAAACTTGTGTTTTTACAGCAAGTTAGTTACATACAATTGAAGAGTGATGTTACAAAATAATGACAGACATTACTGTTTCAGACTATATAATCTTCAGACAATTCCCACTACTGCAAACTCCTCACCATACCAACTTTCTCAGTATGTAAGGGCGATATTTACAACACATGCCTATTATTGCACCTTTATTCCACTTTTATTTTTGCCCTTGTCCAGACATCTTGCTGTCAGAGGTTGGAAGTTATGGGTGTGGGTACAGAGTGCATTCAACTGTGAAGGCATGTCCATTATATGTAAAAGCAAACATAAGAAAAAAGGCTTATTGAGAATGACCACTGGCAACAGTACAAAAAAAACACCCATATTCACAAAAACCTTGGGACCTGTGCTACACATCCTTCAAGATGTCACTAATATGTGCAGTATATTCCACATAGGTAAACAAACTCAATAAAACAAAAAGACTGTTACTGAAACAAAACAAACCGAGGCATAAGAAATGGAATCAAGTCACTTTTAGAGTTAGTGCTTTTGTCAAGGTTAATAACCTAACTTAGGTTATTAAACCTGACAAAAATGCTAACTCTAAAAGTGATTGGATTCCATTACTTCTGCCTCGGTTTGTTTTGTTTCAGTATATTCCACATAGCACTGCAACTTCCAGGTATATCAGTGTCAGAGCAGTGGGCATCTCTGACATGCATAACAGTTGGCATGGCAGTTATCTGCACATGGCCTTGTCAAAGGCAGCACTGTACCTAGGGCACTACAAGACAAATGCCAGGAGAACATGCTGGCCAAATCCAGGCAGTATTAACCACACATACACAAAGTTCATTGACCCCTGCATAATGTGGACAGGCAACATGTTTTCATGGGTATTGGTACAGCCCTGCCAATGTGTGCTATGCTGCTATTTCCCTGCAAACATACATGTTACTGCATTTTTGTGGGTATATGTGGGGGGGCACACTTGTCAACTGTACACATTTGCAAAGACTGTGCTGATATTTGCTTTACATTTTGGTTCTATTTACCATACTATTGTGCCCTGTCTTGGGGACTAGATGCATATCAGTAAAGAGCCCAGGTCAGATTGTACTGGCATACATTTGAGTTTCAGACTTCTTAATCTTCATAGCCTTGCTGCAACTGCAGGTCCTGCTTGCTATCACTGTGTGAGTCTGTAGGGCGAAATTCAATATTATTTCCATTTGTGTGCCTTTAGCATAGATTTTTCTGTGGTTTTCTACAGCTGATTTGCTGTGTCGGTGTGAGGGGTGGGTATGGGACCCCCCACCCTGACATCCATGCCTGTGACCTATGACCCCCCCCCCAGTTAGTTGCCCGCACACATATACTGCAGTGATATTTGCCACCTTGGGTACTACTGCATAGTGTGTGGAAGACAGTTTTGGTCAGACATTTCCTGGTGTCCTACATAGCAGCCAGTTGTGTGCTGCTATCACAGTAAGCCAACCCATTCCCTTGCATGCATGCAGCATTACCATAAATATGCTAGCAAAACATACTAATCCATTCATTTTATTGTTAAGAAGACTGACTTACCTTGTGCTTGCAGCAGTTATGAAGAGGGTGCTTGAGGGCCACAGGTTCAGCACAAACTCCCCCCCTCCCCACCAAAAGGGCAAATATCTATCCCAGCAGAGTGCTGCCCCCCTCCGACATCTCAGATGCTCAGATAAGAGCCGCCCTCTCCAAAGCAAAAAACACAGCATCAATGGAAACAGACGGTGTCCCGGGCTGCGTCCTACAGGAACTCCAAGAAGAGCTAAACCCAAACATAAAACTACTGCTTAATCTCAGCCTTACTACAGGATATGTACCCAAAGAGTGGCATACAGCAACAGTGGTCCCTCTCCACAAAGGTGGTGCCTCAACGGACCCTGGAAACTATTGCCCCATAAGCCTGACTAGCTTGGTCTGCAAAGCTATGGAAAGGATCATCATGGACCTCATAAATAAAGATATTGGGGACCTACAGACACTGGATCCTACCCAGTTCGGCTTTGTTAAGGGCAGATCCTACCTCTTAAACCTGGTTGACTTCTTTGAAACAGTCACCAAGGCCATTGATGAAGGAAAGGTGGTCCACACAGCTTACCTGGACTTCACAAAAGCCTTCGATATAATACCCCACTCAGGCATTATAGATAAGCTCACTAGCTTAAATATAAACGCCTATGTCACTAGATGGGTTGCAAACTGGCTCAAGGACAGAACCCACATGGTTAGAATTGCTGGAGCCATGTCAGACTCCAAACCAGTTACAAGTGGCATCCCACAAGGCTCAGTCCTGGGACCTCTCTTGTTCGGTATATATTTCTCGGAGGTACAGGCCAACACAGAAGGACTGTGGCTGACCAAGTTCACAGATGACTGCAAACTGGGTGCCATAATTGACTCTCCAGCCGACACAAGCATCCTCCAAAAGGGCCTCATAGAAACAGACAACTGGTGCCAGAGCCATGGGCTCAAGCTAAACGCCAAAATGTGTATAGTCATCCCCTTTGGCAAAAACAAAGTGCCCACAAATTACCACATAGGTGGTAATCCATTAAGTACAGAAGAAGTAATTAGGGACCTGGGGACCCAAGTTGATAGCAATCTCTCATTTGACAACCACGTGGCCAAAGTGGTTAGAAAAACATTTTATATAGCCCACCTAATCATGAAGAGATTCACATCTAGATTTGGGGAGGTCATCGTGCCTCTTTACTCATCCCTCATCAGGCCCATAATCAAGTACAATGCCCCTTTTGGGATGTACCTTACCAAACACCTGCAGCAGCTGGAAAGACCCCAAACGTACCTCACCAAGAGGATAAAAGGGCTCAAACAGATGCCATATGCTGCCCGGTTAAAGAAACTCCAGCTCTACTCAGTGCTATACCGCCTGCTCAGAGGCGACCTGTGCCTGACGTATAAAGCCATGTCCAACCCGGAATTAAAGGACATGCTGCACCTTCAAAAAATCTAAATCTCATTGAGCTACACGCTCGAGAGACTTGAACCTCAGCACTGAAATAAATAGGACATGCTGGAGGGACAGATTCATAACCCAGAGGCTCCCTTCACTCTGGAATAAAATCCCAGTCCAGGTTAGGCAGAGTCCCTCATTGACTCTCTTCAAGAGGAATCTTGATGAGTGGATGGGAGATTGTAGGTTTAGTCCGGGTATCACTTCTGTGTCACTGTTAGACAGAGGCACAGTATACTAACCTCGAAAAAGGGAATAGCAAATTTAATTTAAAATGGGTGGCGAAAGCCAAACACACTCTGGCTAGGCTTATAAATGCCCTAGGGCAGATAGCCTAGTATGAACCTATGAACCTATGAACCTATGTTGGATGCATGCAGTACACTGCTTATAAATGGTTAGTTACAGGTAATGTGATGTGTGTGTCATCCATTTTACTGCATGTGTGAGTCAGAGAGAGGTGAGAGTCCCTGGGGTCCCTACAGTGTCAGTGTGTGTGCTATGCGTTGCTTCTTTGCCAAGGCCTGAGCATACAGGGCATGCCTCTGTCTGCCTGCAGGAGCAGGCTCAAGGGCCTCCTCCTGTGAGTCCCTCTGTGCCTGTGGTGACCTGTCTGGCCCTTCCCCTTGCTGTTCCTGCTGCAGCTGATCATAGTATGAACATGTGTGCACATGTGGCTGGAGAGTACTGCAAGGCTCCACTAGATAAGTCAAGACGGCAGAACTGTGACTTGAGCATCCCAAACACACTCTATAATGATCCTGGTTTGTGCATGTGCCTCATTATAGCATTCTTGTGTGGGTGTGTTTGCATTTCTGATGGGTGTCATCATCCACAGCTTCAGTGCATAGCCAGCATCCCCCACCAGATGGCCATACAGGATACCCCCACTGGCACATGCCTGGTACAGCTGTAATGATTGCCAAATGTGGGAGCCGTGATAGCATCCAGGGCTGCCAGTACACACATTCATGATAATGCCCTGGGCATTGCACACGATGTAGTAATTGATGGAGGGGAAGCCCTTGCGGTTTATGTAGACCTACCCTATTCATCGGGTGGTGCTTTGATGTGGATGTGCGTGCAGTCTACGGCACCCAGTACCTCCGGGTATTCTGCTACATGGTGGAAGAAACACATATTGCTAGTCCTCTCCTCAAGGGTGTTGGGGAAGTAAATGTGCTCATAGGCATGTGGTAGCATGGCATCCAGGAACTGGTGGAATACCCTGGATGCAGATGCCTGTGATGTCCTCAGTAGGTCTTTGGAAAGTACCTATAGGTAGAATTCTTAAGGTTACACATACCTTGGTATTCACTGGAATGGGTTCTCATCTGTTGGTTTTAGGTCTGAGTTGAGGCCGGTACAGCTTGGTGATTTGCTGAAGTATGTCTTGTCCGCCTTGAAGCACTCTACTATCTCCAGATCATGTAGCCGCTGGTAAGTTACCCTGGGTCTGAACACTCTTCTTTTTCTCCTCCTTGGTCTGTGGTTGTTGTCAGCATTATCCTCCTCTCTGCTGTCAGTCTCTAGCACATACTGATGGATCAAAGCAATGGCAGCCCCTAACATTTTCCAGTAAAAATTGCCACGCATGTGTACACCAATGGTGCAGAGTTTGTGGGAAAAAACAGACTGTAAGGTGTTTCCATATTTTATACTGTTGTGCTGCAGATGCTGCCTGTATGATTGGCTGACTAGATGCTGCCTGTATGATTGGCTGACTATGATGCATTTCACCTGCCAGCTATCTTATTTGCACTTGATTGCTTTAATTTTGCTATTTTCCCTTTTTTTCTTTTTCCCCTTTCCATTTCCTCCCCTTTTAAAAAAATTTGGGCCAATGTAAATTGATTTT
>NC_056730.1:213193533-213213533 GCF_019279795.1 Protopterus annectens
GGTTCAAAACAACCAATTACTACAGCTCTTGTGCTGAGGTCACTTCCTTCAGGGACAGATAGGCTGCTCAAGGCTCCCCACTCCCACTGGTGAGCAAAGAAACTTCCTTCTTATCCAAGTAAGATAATGGACAACACAGGAACTACACCACAGCCCAGAATACAGCAAAGCCTGTAAACTGGTTTAAACTAGTCGAGGAGAGGTGGGAAAACAAGGATTATGTTTTGTTTTGTTTTTAGATAGAAAACACTCAGAAATACAGAAGGCAGCAATAAATCAGTTACACAGGCTAGCACACTTTATTGGGCAGCCTCAATAGTTAAATTAAACAAACAAACACAGATTTTCGATTAATTTTCGACCAGGTAAACTTTTAAGTGCAGATACTATAAAATGCAGCAAACAGTTAAAAAAAACAGTATACGCTTGTTTAAAATAAGCAAGAGAAGGTATTCCAAGTAAAAAACAGAAAAAAATACTTAAATCTGGAAAGTAGTCACTTTTCTCAGTCCTCTGTAGCTAGGACCACTCTGCAGGACCACGTGGAGCTGTCTCTGAGTAGTATAGCCAGAAAAAAACGCTCTGAGGCAGATTTTAAACAGGGAACTTGAAAAGAGCTAATATATATATAATATATATATAATATATATATATAATAGCTAATATATATAATATATATATTAGAATATATATATATATATATATATATATATATATATATATATATAGCTAATATATATAATATATATATTACAGCAAACTGCTAATTGCATCTAAATCTGCACTGCCCTTTCTATAGCTTCTCTTCTAACAATCACTCACACCTCCTTCTCCTCCACTGAAATATAACTAGCTAATTCACAACTACTTCTAAATCCCAACAAAACAAAAGTTATGTTCTTTACTCCTAAAAATCCCGCAGATCTAAACAACAGTCCTTTCCAGCTTGTTAACTGTACCAAACTTCTTGGAGTCAAAAGAGACAGACAACTCAAGTTTGATCACAATCTAAATAATGTCATAAGAAAAGTCATCAAAACTAGGCTCCCTCTATAGATTTAAACTCCTCCTTTTCAAGATCAGCAGAAGACCCTAGCAACTACATACCTCTTACCCTCTCTGCTGTATGCATCTCCCATAGTAATTAATCTGAATTCTACCCTGATGACTAAACTAATGTTTTACAGTTCTTCTTAGTGACATTGCATACAAGTGTAATGTCACTTGAATAAGTAAGTTAACTCTAGTATTACCCTAATGTTACAGCTAATTCTCATGAGGATGTACTGCTCGACTCACTTCCAGACGAAAAATATGGCCATGCTCTATTCCTTCTAACTTGATACACCTCCTTGACAGGTACATCAACCTTCCCCGCAGAATAGCCTCTACTAATAAAATCATTCCACAAACCTTCGAGCTTGCGTAAGACAATGATTATCATTATTCATCCTGGATATCCTCATGCAATTACCTTTCACTGCATTCATATAAACATGGCCAGGATGCATACTTGATCCATACAAGATACTATACTTCTAGCAAGGTTTCCTGTGCATACTTATTCTAAAATGACCATCTGCTGTTCTAACAATATCAACAATAATAATATAATATATATACTTTATAATATATAATAGGTTTTCCAGATATATTGTTTTACAAGCAGTTTGTTGATGATTTCTCATTATTGTGGTGGAGGGGCCTCTCACATTGTTACATTAATTTTATGTTATGTTGAGGATAGGACAACATTTCTTAGATTTACTATGAGTTATTCTCTGACTAGCATTGATCTTTTGGGTGACTTCATTATACTTTTTTCTTACACTCATTCATGTACATTACGTATCATCCTAAATGGGCTCTATGAAGCACTAGCTAGCTACTGTCAATAACAAATATCATAAATAGCCCTACGTCATTCACACAACAGCTATGAATACCACCCAGTGTTTTTTCCATAAATCAGAATAAAAAAATAAAATGCAGTCAGACTCTGCTTTCAAATTACCACCTTATGGACTTCAGTAAGACAGGAAACTGGCAAATGATAAGAGTGATATTAGTCTGTGACACCAAATATTCAAGTAAATTTTTCCATGAATACAGGAAATACATATTTTGGAGAGGGTCATGTAACTACATAAGGTGACGTGTGTTTCCATCCAGCATCCTGGCAGCCAGTATAATGAACTCTGTGCATAGTATCCTCATTTTCTCCAATTATATTTTCAACAAGGCTTTATTTCATGCACAAGTTTGACAGATGATATGAGATGTCTGAGTATGTATATAATACAACACCAGTTTTTAGTTGTAAATGTGAAATGCTGTAGAAAATGCATGGATATGATAGAGCTGAGAAATAGGCTAGTATAAAGGCAATAAACTTCTGAATGCAAATTATATCCCATGTGATGCAAAGGTGTTGTGTGATGACCGTATGTGGTTGTATTACATGCATATGACAAATCATGTACACATTAATGATCCAGAGATCCAGAGAGTCATAATGTATGCAGCATCTGTTTGAGCATATATAGACATGCTGCTTCAATATCAAGCAAGTTAGAAAAATACTCCTTATACTGCAGAAATCAAAACATAAGAGACATATCAATAAATGAAGACACTGAATGCCAGTTTTAAACTATTAAAATATATATAGTTTTAAAAGAAATAAATTAAAGCACATTAATGAATTAATGGCAAGAATTTGGAAGAAAATGCTATTCATGAGTCCTGCTTCCTTCCTACTCATGCACCCCCCCCCCCTTTTGATATTGTCCTCCTTGTCATCCTTCATTGTGCTTCTGTCCCATGCCTGTACCTCAATTGTTCCCAGGGGAACAGCTTTTTTTGGCAGTGGTGTGTTAGTATGATTGTGGCGGTGCTGCTATTGTGACAGATGGATCAAAGTAAAGTCCCTGAATCAGTATCCTGGAAAGCAGAGTCCATCATCTGGAGCCTGGGAACAGGGGAATGTATTTATCCCTGCATGTGATATAAACTACATCAAATACCAAACTACTATGGTTAGTGACCTGCTGTCTATAAAGAAGGCATACTCAAGCTCAGCACCATCTAGAGGTCCACATGTGCCTTGAACAGGCAGTATACCTATTCAACTAGTTGGTACATAGTGTTACACAAAGTGCCAAAAATGAGCACACATTATGTACCAAATAAACACACATTATGTAGCAGTCAGACCCTCCAGCTCTAAACCCATTGCTGCAGCTTCCCACCATCCTGCCATGGAGGCTACACCATGTTCTCGACTGCCTTATCTGCCTGCTGCCCTACAACTGCCATAACCTTTTACTGGACCATCTCTTACCTTCATCTTAGAATTCTGCTCTAAAAATATAGGTAAATGTGCTTCACATCAGAAAACACATTCATGAGTTATGGTACCAGTGTTGGTTACAGGCAATGTAGAGCCCAGCCCCCCAATCCAGTGAGTAGACATGACTTCTGTGCCAGTGAAATCCATCCCAACATACATGATGAGAAAGATGGACAGGAAGTAGCAGACAGTTCTACCTGGGAAGGGAAGTCTCCTCTTGCTGTGCAAACCCCATTGGTTGCCACAGGCTCCACTGAGCACAGGGAAGAAAGGGGTGGGCATTGTGGTGGTGGTGGTAGTACACATCATAGGTACTGCCACCAACCTGAGCTAGCTGTCTCAGTGTCCATGACCCAGTGTATGAGCAGGTTCCTCATACAAGGATAGGCTGTGTATGATGACTTGGATGGTTGTATATACCAGATGTGTGATATCATGGACATGTGTAGGCAGCTTGCATGACCCTCATCTCCCTGTGCACACAGTTTCATGGCAGACACACTTCCCTTGGTCGCTCCATCTCTGTCTTCTGTAGTGATGGCCACCATAGAATGGGGAGGCCATGGGCAAGCACACATAGTCACCACTTCCACTCCACAATATAGAGTGGAAGGGAGTAGCATAAGACAACAAAAGTCCACAAGGGTACAGAACTCATGCCACACAGGCAATGTCTGGATGGTGCCAGTGACCCTCACAGGAGAGGGCAACTCCATGGATGGAGCATGTAGGGTTTGCCACCCATTACCTGTGGGTTGCCTGAACCTCACTGCAAGAGCTCTCCATAGTGTTACATCTGCTGAGGCTCTATCCCAGTGAATACAGACTCGTACATCCCCAATGCCAAGTTACACACACACACACACACACACACACACACACACACACACACACACACACACACACACACACACACACACAGGTTTTCCCATGACACTTGTCACTGTGGCCCTCCTCACTTGTGCATATGATGATAAATGTGCCTGCCCTCTGTACTCTGATACTTTGGTAACTTAAGTCTGATGAGCAGTTTGCCCAGTCTATGCATGAAAGAGCACAGCCTGGGCAATGGTTGGCATGTATCACTTTTCCTTTACTGTATACTACTTTTATTTAACCCCCTTCACCTGGCATAGTTCTTCCCTGAAGCTGACTCCTCCACATGTTCCTCATCAGGGTCTTCCTCCACTACCTGATGTGGGACTTCTTCCTCCTATATGTGTTTGTCTTTCTTTGATGGCTTGCATAAAATTATATTATGTAATGTAGCATAGACTGATAATATCTTACTTATATCTGCCACAGTCATAGTACAGGGTATCTCCATATACATCTAGACAGTGGGCAAAGAATGCATTCAGTGATGTTACAGATTTGTGATAGAGTATAGATGTAGCCATTCTCTGCTGTGATTTGGAGATTTCTGATAGGTGTCATTTAATACGGTTCAAGTAAACATCTGGCATCACCAATAAGATGTCCTTGGATAAAATTACCCTGCACAGACTGTTGATATACATTGCAACATTCCATATGTGGAAGTCATGGATACTTCCTAGGTGGCATGCAGACACATTGTATATTATACCCTGTGCATTACAGTTGGCAGTTGAATGAGTGAAAACCTTTTCGGTTAATATACCCTCTTTCCTGTTCCAGGTGGGGACTTTATTGAAATGCAGATACAGTTTATAGGCCCCAATACCTCAGTAAATAGGCTGTGTCATAAAAGTCTACATGGTGTTAGTTGTCTCTTCTGTGGTACTCGGAACCCATCACATAAGCACTTTCATCTCTCATGGCGACTTCTTCAGGCCATGAGAGATGAAAACGCTTATTTTAATGTGTTTTCACTCATAAAAACAATAGTATTTTATTCACATTGAAGTTTGGTTAATTTCTACATTTTTTTACTGGTTTGGTGAAGTTTGGGCCATTTTTTTAGTTAGTTTTGTGTATCTGGAATCCACATATGCTCCCCTCATATTGCATCATGGCACAAAGAAAGTGATGAAGTATCCTTGAGGCAGATGCCTGGGATACAGACACCATGCCCCTACTGGCCACTGAGAGGTGTCTGTAGCTAATATTCACAAAGCCACACATAGCTTGGGATTCACAGTAGTAGGTACCACATGCAACCCACTGGCCTGCAAATGAGGGTGCACATCTCTATAGTCTTCTGCATGGTGACAATATTCACATGGTAGTGGTCCACAAGTTCAGTGTCATGGAGGACATGAAGTGCTAGGTGCAAATGTATGACACTGCACCACCAAAAGTGACTGCATGCAATACTGTCACCCCTAGATATGAGTACAGCTTGTTGCATAAACAGGTTTGTTAATGATAATGATGCAGCTTCTTCTTACATCATTGCATGATATACATCCTATAACTCCAGGATTTTACTCTGGCCATTAACTCTGGAGCTAGGACATCTTGTCATGGTATACATATGACTCTGAATCACTGTACCATATTGTTTACCCTCATATAAAGTTTGCAGAGGCACTCATTTAAATAATGATGGCCATTATCACATCATTATACTGCTATTAATGTACTTTTTAGGCCATGGGATTTCTCTGCCTTCCTTGCACTTGCTCAGTGTATCTTTAAATCAATTGCACTCTTCATATAACCAGTCATCATGCAAATTCATTTACTCTGATGATCTGGGAGCTCTGGACCTGCCATATATGTTGTTAAATTTGTAGCAAGAGTTTTTTTTTTTTTTTACCAGATTCTAGGGCCACCCTCTTTTTACATTTTAACAATGCATTTGATATAGTAGATTGGCAGTTTTTATGGCAGACATTTTCCAATTTCCCAACTACGTTTATTAAAAAGATTCATTTGTTATACCACTTGTCTACAGCTACAATAATTAGTAAGGGAATTTGCTCAGAGCACATTCAACTGCAAAGAGGTACAAGGCAACCCTTTCCCTCTTGTTTTTGTTACCAGCAATAAAAACAGTTGTTTAGAAAAAGAAGCCATATTTAGCACTCTGATATTTTTTTCATCTTGGTTTGCAAATGATGGTGTGGTTTGGCTCTGAACCCAGCTGCAGCTGTTCCTTGAATTATGGAAATACTTGCTACATTTGCCACTTTATTAGGATTACAGATTAATATTGATAAAACTGTCTTATTTCTCTCTAAATAATTAATTTACAAAACCAAACACCAGGAGAAAACTGTTGAAAAACACCGAGTGGCACAGTGCTAGTCAGACCAGAACTCCAAAACACGATATCTGCACCAACAACAAACGTAATTTTCACTAGTTTTATTTAAAATGAGCGCTTTCGGTAGAGAGCATTCTCCCCACCTTCATCAGATAATAGTTTAATTTAAAAACACCCTTTATATATACGTAGCTAATTGTCAATGAATTAATTAACATGATTACTAATAAAGTGATTAAACCAAAATAATTCAAAACGTTTGCTGTTGTTTGGTTAAATGTAGGCATATTTCGTAAAGTCAACAGATTGAAGCTGATAACTTAAAAATGAACTACAAATATTTCATTACAAATTTAAATAAAAAACACATCAATGAATGACGTATAAGTAATGTCAAAGAGGTACGCAAAATTATATTCTATAACTCAAGTTAAAAATGTTTAACAGCCTGAAACTTGTAAAACCATCAGAGACCTAACCTAAATCATTTTTACAAAAGTATATATATGCATATATGTGTCCAGTTAAAAAGTGCATACAGGTGTGTGTAAAAGAATACAAGATACATTTGTACATGTGTCATATACATATACCTATTCCTATTAAGCTGTTTTTGTTCTAATTATTTTAACTCTTGTTTAAAATTATCGGACTATTAAGACTAATATAAGGATAAAAAGAAAAAAGAAAAAGAAAAAAATATATTGCACATTTGGTTCATATATACACATTCCCACACAGGTCATATACAATTCCACAGATGATAAGGAATGCACCTTTTTTCCACTTTTCATCATTTTTCTTTTTATCCTTATATTAGTCTTAATAGTCCGATAATTTTAAACAAGAGTTAAAATAATTAGAACAAAAACAGCTTAATAGGAATAGGTATATGTATATGACACGTACAAATGTATCTTGTATTCTTTTACACACACCTGTATGCACTTTTTAACTGGACACATATATGCATATATATACTTTTGTAAAAATGATTTAGGTTAGGTCTCTGATTGTTTAACAAGTTTCAGGCTGTTAAACATTTTTAACTTGAGTTATAGAATATAATTTTGCGTACCTTTTTGACATTATTTATATGTCATTTATTGATGTGTTTTTTATTTAAATTTGTAATGAAACATTTGTAGTTCATTTTTAAGTTATCAGCTTTAATCTGTTGACTTTATGAAATATGCTTACATTTAACCAAACAACAGCAAACGTTTTCAATTACTTTGGTTTAATCACTTTATTAGTAGTCATGTTAATTAATTAATTCATTGACAATTAGCTACGTATATATAAAGGGTATTTTTAAACTAAACTATCATCTGATGAAGGTGGGGAGAATGCTCTCTACCGAAAGCGCTCATTTTAAATAAAACTAGTGAAAACCACGTTTGTTGTTGGTGCAGATATCGTGTTTTGGAGTTCTGGTCTGACTAGCACTGTGCCACTCGGTGTATCTCCCTAAATAAAATATGTATGGACAATTTTTTGTATCTAGACTGTTACTTGAAAAGATTAATATAGTTAAGGAATGTCATTATTTGGATATTGTTGCTACATCCATTTAAAAGTATGTTGGAGCTTAATTTTAAACATTTATATGGCATGATTAGAGACAGAATTCAAACTTGTCATCACTTAAATCTTTTTTTGCAGAGAATACAGGCAACTAAAATAGAGTTGTTACTGGGAGGTTTGTTTTATTTGGTGAGGACCTAGTGAGCAGAATAGTTACAAAAATTGCTCATGCAATTTTTAAGGAATAATTTGACTCCTAGGATAAGTAGAAGATAATAGAAGGAAACTGAAGTTATATAAAGAAAAAAGAGTTTTTACTTGAAGTGTATGCAACAGCTTCTCTGGGTTGGCAGATTTACGAACCAAGAATACTCAACACCCACTCAGTTTTAGACTGAACTATAGATAATTTGTCTCTAGTTCTATGATTCCAGGGATAATGATTCCAACAGGATTTGGGATCTATATTATTTAGTGAAATGCTGGTATAGGTTCATAGGTTCATAGGTGTGTTCTAGGCTAATGGCCCTAGAGCCTTTACAAGCCTAGCCCATAGGATTACTCTGGCATAGTGCCACCTGACCTTAGTTCCCAGTGCTTCTGTCTCATAGAGGCACTGAAATTACCCCCTTGGTGAATTTTCTGTTTCTCATCCACTCATCAAAATTTATCTTGAAGAGGGTCAGCGAGGTGCTCTGCTTGACATGTATGGGAAATCTGTTCCATAGCATGTGCAGTCTCTGGGTTAAGAACCTGTCCCTCCAGCATATTTTGTTAATTGTGGTAATGAGGTTGAGGTCTTTGGAGCATGTGGTGTGGAGGGATTGGGATTTCTTTAGATGTAGCATTTCTAACAGAGCTGGGTCAGACAAGGCTTTGTAAGTCAAGCAGAGATTGCTTCTAAGTAGGCGATATGAGACAGAGAATAGTTGGAGTTTTTTTTTAGTCTGTCTGTATAGGACAAGTGTTTAAGGCCTAGGATCCTCTTTGTGAGGTACTTTTGTGGCCTCTCCAGTTGTTGCAGGTGTCTAGTGAGGTACAAGCCAAATGGGGCATTGTACTCGATGATTGGCCTAATGAGGGAAGAGTAGAGGGAGACAATGATCTCTTTCTTCCTGGATTCAAAAACCCTTAGTAATGAGATGTGCCACATAGAAGGACTTTCTGACCACAGTGGCAACATGGTGATCAAAAGAGAGTTTGCTGTCAGCCTGTATTCCCAGATCTCTTATAATATCTTCTGTATTCAGTGGACTACCATCAATGTGGTAATTCATGGGAACTGGGTTTTTCCCAAAGGGGGTGATGACACATTTTTTGGCATTGAGCTTAAGGCCATGGTTCTGACACCAGCTGTTGGTCACAGAGAGGCCATTCTGTAGGATGTCAACATCACTTTGGGAGTTAATAATAGCTCCCAACTTGCAATTGTCTGTGAACTTTGTCAGCTAGTGTCCCTTCATGTTGTCCTGGACTTCAGAGAAGTAAATACCAAACAGGAGAGGACCCAGGACCGAACCCTGTGGGACTCCACTCATGACTAATCGGAAGTCTGACTTGGAGTCAGCTACTTTCACACTGTGGGTTCTATTTGTGAGCCAGTTTGCAACCCACCTATTGATATAGGGGTTGATGCCAAGCTTAGTGAGTTTTTTTATGATTCCTGAGTGGGGAATTGTATCAGAAGCCTTAACCAGATCAAGGCAGGCTGCATGAACCAACTTGCCTTCATCCACAGCTCTAGTGACTGACTCAAAGAAGTCGACCAAGTTGAGCAGGCATCATCTCCCCTTCCCAAACCCAAACTATGTGGGATCCAGAGTTTGGAGATTCCCTATATCCTTGTTTATTAGGTCCATGATGATGATGCGTTCCATAGTCTTGCATAAAAGACTCATCAGGTTAATGGGGTGATAGGTCCAAGGGTCTGTAGTCTCTCCTCCTTTGTGGAGAGGGATGACTGTAGCAGTGCAACATTCAGAAGGGACAAAGCCTGAGGTGTGGCTGTGATTGAACAGGGCACACAGGTGAGGTGCCAGTCCACTCTGTAGTTCATGTAGAACACAACCAAGGATATTGTCAGGTCCTATAGAAGCTATATTCTTGGCCTTGGACAGTGCTGTTTTTACCTGTGCAGCAGTAATACTGGGTGCCTGGCAATCTACTGGTATTGTGATTGGTCCTTTGGGAGGGAGAGAGGGATAAGTTGGCACTGACTTTTTCGCCAGTATACTGGCAATAGCTGTTGGCTTGGTATAAGAGATACCGTTGTGCAGTAGCTCAGAGCAAATCTGGGTATTGCCATGGAAATTATTTACATAACTATAGAAGGCTTTGTGGTTGTCTTTACTATCTGCTGCAATTCTGTTTTCATACCTAGATTTAGAGGATTTGATGAGGGATCTCAACTTTTTATTGAGGCAGATAAGGGAGTTTTTCCATTCTTGGGACTTCCCCTTATTCCACATCAGTTTCCTCCTTCTGTTGTAGAATTTGTTTATGGCAGGGGACCACCAGACTGGCTTCCTTTTCTTGGAGGAGAATGTCTTGGTTCTATTGGGTATGGTGAGATCCGTGCATTTGTGTATGTGCTCGTGCAGTGCATTGGTGTATGATCCTGCAGTCATGCAACTATTCTCCATTTGCATGGGTGCTGAGAAGTTTGCCACCTCTGTTTTTAGGATCCCAAAGTTAGCTTTGCTGGGGGGTGGGAGGGATGTGGATTTCCAAGGTGATTAGTTTGTGGTCAGATCTAGCCATGGAGGAGCTGACTATTGTTATTGAGCAACGGTCACCCATGTTAGTAATGACCAAGTCAAGGATATTGCTACCTCTAGTGAGGGTAAGTACGAGCTGGTCCAGGGCTTTGGAATTAATGAACTCCAGGAAACGTTGGGCAAGTGTATTGGTACATGAATAGTTGACCCAGTTAATGGAGGGGTAGTTGAAGTTGCCTAGTAAGAGAGTGTTAGGTTGGACCCTAATATTCTCCTGGGTGCTGAGGAACATGGAGTGAGAGTCTTTGGACATGGTTGGGAACCCATAGCAGGCTATGACTTAAATCACTGTCTTACCCAATGTTAGCTGCACCTGAAGTGTCTCTGATGCATTATGTTGGGCAACCAGTTTGGAGGTGTGCGCATCCTTTATGAATATGGAAACACCACCACCTTTGGAGCTTTGGTCTGAGTTCTGGGGCCAAAAGGAAGTATGTTAAAAGCTCTTCCTTGATCCCTAATATTGCATGATAAAATAGACAGGACAGAATTTAGCTTAATAAAAAAATTCTGGTAGATTATAAACCACTTGTTTGGATTGACTGGATCAAAGGAAATATTATATATGTTAATGAGGTTTGGATTAAGGATGCAATTCAATTAAATGTTTGCTTGTCTGTCTTTCAGCTTTTTCCAGGTAAGGGGTCACCACAGCAGAACTCCGGTCTGCTAATGATTAGCAGTAGATTTTTACAAAACGCTGAGGTGCCAGCTCGATGCCCAAACTTCAACGAAGGCACGCCCATGTACGCACGCATGTCTTTCGAATGCTACCCGACCATGGGGAGGACATGCAGACTCCATACAGAAGGCACTCCCAAGCCAAGCCTAGAATCGAACGGGAGAACCTCTTGCTGTGAGGTAACAACGCTACCGCCGTACCACCGTGGCACACTTGTGATGATAATATGTATGGTTGTCTTTAGTGAAAACTGTTGTTAAGGATTCATCTTCAGTTCAATTAGATGTGCAGAGTTATGACAGACCTCCTAAGAATAATATGGTCTCAATTATTAGCCATCCAAGACTGACAGACTGCTGTAAACTTTATATCAGTGGGTTGAGTTACAGTATATAAGATTTTAATAAGATTTGGATAGAGTGGATTCAAATAGAGCTGAGTAACAAGGAGTTGCAGGAGGTTATTAAAGGTTGTCACAAACTATGCTTACCTCAACTTTCCTCTTTCATTTTATACAAGATACTTAAAGTATGGAAAAATTCACCTGATAGAGTTTGTTGAAGACAATAGCAATCAGCTCAATGCTGCAGTTGCAAAAAAGAGGGCTAACTACCTTCATATGATATGGGCTTGTCCTGTAATTGCACAGGTTTGGAATGAAGAGTACCGTGTTATGTGCTGGGCAATGTAAACCAATTTTTCCAATTTAATGAGTGAATTAAACCATCTATGCAAAAGTGGTTAGCTAACAGAACAGTACAGGCTTCCACTCTTGCTATCATTTTTAAATATTGGAAGAATCAAGAGGTTAATTGGTGCAAGGAAACAGCTGTCTCTGTACCCAAGTATCTTGGTCCACTCAAAATTCAGGGGAAGTCCCAGGTTTTTGATTCTTCTTGTACTACATTCATTAATTGCTGGGTATATTTGATTTCAGAATAATGTACCTTTGATGTTATTTTATTTGTAGGGTCATGGTTATTTTAGTTGTAGAAACTGACCACTGTCTTTGCTAGATTTTTAGTTATGGGTGATACTGTAAATCCATTTATTTTTCTTTCTGCTTACTTGCTGCCTTTTTGCAGTCAATGTTATAAATTTTCTTTTATGGCTAATAAAAAAAATTAATTTACCATGACGTGGAAAATGTTTCTGAAAATTCCAGGGCATTTCATGAAGTTAAATTTCCAGCAAGTTCTGTTAATGAAGACAGTTTGCATTATATACACAATATATACCCACAGAAATTATTTTAACTACTGGAATTAATTGTCTGACAGCTGAAATGTTAATAAGAAATTCCACCTTTACCGAATATTACATATTACTCTGCGCCAGTGTTCACAATACATAACTGTGTCCTATGTAAACTGTTTCATAGTTCAAAACATTAATGCCTGTTTTTCTGTCGGCAATATGATTTATGCTTTTATTTATTTATTTTTATTTGTTAACTGAGTAGGTAGACTTGTCCTGAGAACCTTTTCATTAGCTAAAAGGCAAGACAATATACATTCACATTAAACAAACTCAGAACAGACAAGCTCATAAAAATTAAAGAATGTCACAGTAGAGCTTTCCTAAAAGAGCTATGCTGTGCAGTATATTTGACAACCAGCACTTAACTGGTTGACATCAATAGACTTTATATCTTTCAAAGCACTTACAATGTGGTGATGGAAGGATAATTGAATGATGGTTCTGAATCAAGTCCTTTCATCCACCTTAATGGATAGGAACTATATTTGCTAGTTTTCCTTGTGCTGGTAAGGAGTTTGATATGTCTACTAAAGGTTTCACATGCACATCTTTCACTAGATTAGTAAAAAGCCTAGAAATTCTGGCAAGGTTTATACTGCTGTTTTGTTTACATTCTTCAGGTTAACTAATTATGCTACTTACAGAAGGACAGCTGACATATTTTGCACTAAATGTTACACAGCATGGAGAATAATCCTGCCTGAGTGCTGTGTTAGCAAAATATGAATGAAATATAATTACTAGTGCTGACAATTCAAGTAGCAGATTGCCATCATGTAAAATATGGTCCAGTGTGCTGTGAGTGTTAGTAAGTGTATATATTTTAAAAAATTGTCATTCTCACTTGATAAGCATTCATATGTTCAGTTTGTTCCAGTGATGTCTCTTTTTACACTCTAGTAGCAATATTAACTTTTTTATCCAGTTAGAATTATATTTGCTACACACACACACAAATATATATATCTATATATATATGTATATATATATAGTTATATACTCATATGAATATATTTGTATATGTGTATTTATATATATATATATATATATATATATATATATATATATATATATATATATATATATATATATATATATGTGTGTGTGTGTGTGTGTGTATATATATATATATATATATCTATATATATATATATATATATATATATATATATATATATATATATATATATATATATTCTAATTCCCGAAATCCCAGAAGCACTCAAACAAGAATCCCAAGATGACAATCGTGAAACAGGAAATACCCAACCACGTAAGTTTAACCAGGGCAAGTAAACACATGCCCAAAATAACCCGAACACTCACTACACTATCCAAAAACCACCTAGGTGGGGCCTACGCTCCCCACACCCCCATAACTATATATACAAACTCCAGGATTGCACTACAGTGGAGAAAGGGCATAATTCCCCATGTTGTACAAGTGTTAACATGCCCTGGTTAAACGTACATGGTTCAGTGTTTCCTGTTTTGTGATTGTCGTTTCAGGATTTTTGTCTTAGTGCTTCTGGGATTTTGGGAATTATAAGTAGACCCATACATACATATATATATATATATATATATATATATATATATATATATATATGTATATATATATATATATATATGTATATATATATATATATATATATATATATATATATATATATATACATACACACACACACACACACACACACATATGTAGTGCTTACAGTTTTCCTTGATCAACCATGTCAGGTGGTTACTCCACTAAAATGGTTAAACAACACAAGTATTACCTTTCTAGCTCCCATCACAGTTTTTCCCATGGATGATTCAAATGTTTTCAATAAATGGTTTAAATGACTTTCAGGACACATGCTGCAGATGGGTGTCACTTCCTGGAAACATCAGTAAGTGATTTTGTCATTAGTTCATAAGTTCATCAGTGTAGCTGTACTGCATTTTTGTCTTTAGACCATTTGTAAATCATCTTCTCTTAATCTATACATGAATTTTATATTTTTTATATAATCATCAAAATGAAACTTGAAGGAACTCATGGTTTTCGCATTCCTTATTTTGTAAAGTAATCTGTTTGACAAATGTGGGTTTGTTAGCTAAATTAGAGTATTTTTTAACTGTTGTATATAATGGCACTTTACTTATATTTTTGTGAGTTTTCGTCTTAGGAAATAATACAAAATGCTAAATAATTTTAGATCTTCAAACTGCTGGCATAATCCATATTTTTAACAGACATTATCCTTTCAGTAAACCATCATTGTATGTTTTCCATACCAGCCTAGATCAATCTGAAACTTAGATTATATTTAATTACTGGTCATACAAGTGGCTTGTACAGGATAAGCAATATGATTTCATTGCGAAGTACTATCATGTATGTATCAATCCAAGTTGTTTTTTTTTTTAGCTGCTGTTTGTTTTATATCCAGTATATGGTTCATTAAGTAAGTTCTGTACCAATCATGCTTAGCTGTCTTCTATATTCAATTTATGCTGCCCATATCAATCTAAATATCAAGATCTGTACTATACAAGACTATCAGGAGAATTCAGTAAAGCCTACATGGAGCAATTTGCCTTATAGGCATAGTGACACAGCCCCAACATGAAACATAGTTGCCGAGTGATTCAATAAAGAGGGCGGAGGGATGTGCACGAGCATGTGGACACGGACTTGTCTGTGGAATATAAAAATCTCCTCATAAACTAGTGAAATCCATGCAAATTAGGTTGAGTTGTGATCCAGTAAGTAGAAAGGCACCTGCGTATGTGTCGTGTTGATGTTAGAAATGTACGCAGACAGTAACCGTGTACCGAAATGTAAAATTTAAACAGGGGCTGTGAAAGCCCAAACAAAAGGGTGGATATTGCACTGTAGGCATGCAGATGTCCAAAGCTATGGCCAGTGAGTCTAAAAAGCAATGCAAATCAATAAAAAAATTAAATTTTTAATACATATATTTACGTTTGCGCAGCTTACAGGGAAGTGCAAACATGCCGTTATGCAAAAAATTATTAAAAAGTGTAAAAAATAAAAATTAGACATTTGCAAAAATATTGCATTATAGTGCACAGCATGCAGAGTCTTACAATGGCAGGTTTCAGTGGTTGCTATGGAGACAGGCCCTGGAGTAGTGAAGTATCCAGGGTATACTCAATTAGCTGTATGTAAATGAATTGGGGTTACTGAATAGCAAAAGGGGCCACTGTGCCCGCAGATACGTCACATGGTAGAGCTAGAACCATGTAGGTAGTAGTAGAACAGGCAACTGACATCAAAAGGGGGAATGAGATGTTATGTGCAAGTGGACTGGAGCTCAGCCGCACCTGTTTGCGCTCAGCTAAGCACTGCTGAGCAGGGAGTGTGTCCAATGCTGTTGCTCTGTGTTTAGTCCTGTGGCATGTGTTTTACCTGGTTTAAGAAAAGATGAGTGTGCCCATGCACAGGGGAGTGTCCCAAACTGCTGAGCACTGTTTACACTAGTGCCATGAGTTTGCTCGCTGTGGTCCAGTGCTTAGCAGTAAAAGAATTTAAAAAAACGTTGAAAAAAATAAATAGCTAAGGGAAGCCAATCAAGTAGAAATGAATGATAAGCCCTGTTCAACAGACACTGGACCATTCAAACCCCCAATGATACACCTGTCAGGTGGAATGCATCATAGTGAGCCAATCACACAGGCTGCATCTGCAGCACACCAGTATAAAGTATGCATGCACCCTACAATCTGATTTTTCCCACATACTGTGCACCATTGGAGTACACACTTAGGAATTTTAGCTGACAAAATGATAGGGGCTGCTGCTGCTCTGCTACATCTGTATGTGCTAGAGGCTGAGGTCAGTAATGATGCTGATGCTGACAATATTCCCAGTCTGAGAAGAAGAAGAGTGTTTAGGCCAGAGTAACCTTCCAGGGGTTACAGGAGATTGTAGAGTGCTACAGGGACATACTCCAAGAACACATTGAGCTCTGCAGGCCACAACTCCGACCCAGAGCCAACAGAGGGGAAACCATCCCAGTAGAAACAAAGGTATATGTATCCCTTAGAATATTAGCTACACATACTTTTCAAAGACCAACTAGGGACACAATGGGGGTCTCGCAGGCATCAGCATCCAGGGTACTACACCAGTTTCTGGATGCCATGCAAGCACATGCCAATGAGCACATTTGTTTACCCCTCACCCCTGAGGAGAGGGCCAGCAATATGCATCTCTTCCATCATGTAGCACACTACCCTGAGGTACTGGGTGCCATAGACTGCACTCATGTGCACATCAAGGCACCAACTGAAGTGGGTAGAGTCTATGTCAACCGCGTGGGGTATCACTCCATCAACTACCAGGTCATGTGCAATGCCAGGGCATTATCATGAATGGGTGTGTTGGCAGCCCTGGCAGTTATCACAACTCCCACATCTGGCATGCATCACAGCTGTATCAGACATTTGCCAGGGGGGACATCCCATATGGCCATTTACTGGAGGATGCTGGCTATGCACTGGAACTATGGATGATGACCCCCATAAAAAATGCACATGCACCTACAGAAGAATGCCATAATGAGGCACATGCACAAACTAGGAACATCATAGAGTATGTGTTTGGGCTGCTCAAGTCACGGTTCCGCTGCCACAATATATCTGGTGGAGCTCTCCGGTACTTTCCAGCCACATGTGCACACACATTCACAGTATGTGCCATGCTACACAATATACACAATACTCAAAAAACTCCAGGTATTCTCTGTTTCTTATCATCTCCTAAGAGGTAATCACTGCTTGACTTACAAAGCCATGTCTGACCCAGCTCTATTGGAAATGCTACATCTAAAGAAATCCAAATACCGCCACACCACATGCTCCAGAGACCTCAACCTCATTACCACAATCAACAGAACATGCTGGAGGGACAGGTTCATATCCCAGAGACTGCCCATGCACTGGAATAGACTTCCCATACATGTCAAGCAGAGCACCTCACTGGTCCTCTTCAAGAGAAATCTTGATGAGTGAATGGGAAATAGAAAGTTCATGCTGGGGATCACTGCAGTGGCTCTACGGGATAGAGGCACTGGGAACTGACATTGGGTGGCACGATGCCAGGGCACTTCTATAGGCTAAGCTTCTAAAGGCTCCAGAGCCATTAGCCTAGTACACACCTATGAACCTATGATTCTGTGGAAACAGCTGTGGCAGGAACATGACAGGGTGGGGACACACAGCCCCCCACTATTTGCAAGGTCCACCCAGTCACAGGGGGACTCGGAGGAGGAACTCCCTAAGCCTGTCCCTGTAGGTAGATGTAGGCATGGCCAGTATGCCTTGACCTTTGCAAAGAGGCAACGCATAGCACGTGCACTAACATCCTAGGGACCTAGGGACTAACACCTCACTCTGACTCACATACATAGTAAAAAGGATGTCAGCCAGAACACACAACCTGTACCTTAGCATGTATTGGCTGTGTACTGTGTGCATCTGACAGAGTCAGCCCTGAAGCACCATTATATCCACTGCTGCAGGCACAGGGTATGTCACTCTTCATTACAACAAATGTATGGTGTACTACACTATGGTAGCATATGTATGGACCTGCTGCATCTATGCAAGGGAATAGAGTGGGTTACTGGGATAGCTGCAGACAACTGACAGCTATGTAGGACAACAGGAACTCTCTTCCCAATACTGGCTGTAATATGCAGTAGGCCACAAACCAGCAAAACCCTCTCCACTATGTGAGGGAATGATAAACAATGGGGTCATAGGACAGATGCTTGACTTTCAATGTAAGAGTAACCTACCATCAACACACCTGTGTACCCATACAACTGCAGCAACATTATGTTTGCATGGTAATAGCAGCAGACCACACAATCCTAGGGCTGTCCTAATCAAGCTGGTGACATGTTCCATTTCCACAATACACAGGGGTCAATGTGCTATGTATGTCTGTGGTTGATAGTGTCAGGAATTAAACTGTACTGTCTGGTGGCTGTTGTGGCTTAGTGGACTAAGTACATTGCCATGGTTGATGGTGTTCATGGTTCAAGACTGGCTGCGCCTAATATTTTGCATGTGAGCTACACCTGTGGTAGGAGTTCTAAAGACTCTCCATATGTCACTATTTGTTACTGCAGGTAAGCTGGACAAAGTCAGAGACAATGGAGAGACAGGGGGCCACAGATATGGACAGTACAGAGCTCTGAGTAACCTAGATGGTGACTACTAGAACCGCAGGTTGTAACAAGTCAGAGTAACAGCAGGATGTCAAGGCTGTCACATAACTGTGTCAGTGCTTACAACAAATTAGTGGGCACCATCATACCCCTCAAATGTAAGAGTGCCACAGAATGTCCACATGTTTGCCTTATATATGTGGTCTGTTTTTCATAACATTGCATTTTTCTGGCAAACTAGTGGCAGATCAACAAAGGCTGATGTGAGAAAATAATGACAGACAGTTAAGATGCACACTTCATACCCATCAAAACATTTATGCTTATACAAAATCTGAATTCTCCCAACTGTCTAAGTTTGTAAGAGCAATATGAAACACTTGTCCCTATGTTTGTGCCTGTGTCTGCATCCCACTTTTATGCATGGCTTTGTTCAGCTCTCTGGCTCCAAGAGGTTGAAAGGTATGGGAACCATATAGCCTTATAATAACAGTACAACATACATTGTCTGAGGACCAGAGCAGACATATGGGGCACAAGGCTGGACATCCTGCAAAATAGGTACAGTCAGAGGTGTGAAGTCTGCAACTGTGTGTGGTGTTATATCATGTACCCCAGTCACAGCATACCTACAACTATACAGCAACTGTGGAGAAAGCTAGGAAGTGGAGCAGGACAAAGGCCCACATATAAGGAAAATGAGGAACTAATGGTCAGATAAATGTAGAAAGTGCAGAATAGAACATTTCATGCACTAGTATAGGTCACAGGCAGCGTAAGGAGTCAGTAACCCAAATGTCTTTCAGCATTTCCTCATGTCAATCTACAACAATCTGCCACTGAAGTATATTATGCAAAACTCTGTTCAGTCTACTACAATCAGTACACAGCCTAGATATGAGTCAGATATTATGGACAGCACACAGCCAAATACTCGGCCATCATATCAGGGAGGTGCTGGACTGTTTAATCAGGTACAGCAGCCAATTGTTTGCAGCACACAAACTCCCAGACTGGA